>NC_090751.1:28640587-28650587 GCF_036898095.1 Palaemon carinicauda | reverse complement strand
CGCAAAATTTTTATTCGTTTCGTTTATGTTTTTGTAACTAGCAAAGACGCAAAAGCGTAAGCGATTGTTTGGGCGATTTTACTGGTAGCCGAGAGTCTCATCTGGAAATCTGGAAGCTGGTTTGAATTGTTTTGTTTAAATGTTTCTGCGTGGAAGAAATACGCTAAAGCGTGATTTTTTGGACGAACTTATTGGCACTCACACGTTAGCTGGATGCTAGTTTGGAACGAACAAAGACGCAGAAGCGTAAGTGATTGTTTGGAGGAACTTGCTGGCAGTTAAACTTGTCAGCTGTTAGTAGGTTTTTAGTGTTTTGTTTAATGTTTTTGCGACGAATAAATACGGGAAAACGTGATTTTTTTGGACGAACTTATAGGCAGTCACACATTTCAGCTGGAAGCTAGTTTGCATTGTTTTGTTTAATATTTTGGGAACGAAGAAAGACGCAAAATCATAAGGAATTGTTTGGATGAACTTATTGGTTTTAATTGTTTTGTTTTAATGTCTTTGGAACTAACATAGACGCAAAAGGGTAAATGATTTTTGGACGAACTTTTTGGCAGTCACACACGTCAGCTGGAAGCTATTTTGGATTGTTTTGTTTAATGTTTTTGCAACGAACAATTACGCAAAAGCGTAAGTGATATTTCGGACGAACTTATTGGCAGTCACGGATGTCAGCTGGAAGCTAGTTTGAATTGTTTTGTTAATATTAATGCGAGGAATAAAGACGCAGAAGCGTAAGTGAATTTTTATATTTTGTTCCTTATAGAAGCGTCCTGTTTTTGCTCACAATGGGCCTATTGCTAAAAGTATGTATGGTTTGTTTGTCACTGTCAGCTGGTTTGAATTGTTTTGCTAATGTTTTTGCGATGAACAATGACGCAAAATCGCAAGTGATCTTTAACAATGAATTTTTATACAGGTGCCTTCTGTTTTTTTTTTTTTTTTTTTTTTTTTTTACAATGGGCATTTAGTTAGAGTATGGATGATTTGTTTGTTACTGTCTTTTCCATAAACAAGTTCTGCTGGGACGCATCAGGGCATAAACAGTTAAGAATATCAATGGGCAGGATTTCAAGTTTGTTTCTCGTTGTGTTTGCTGGAAACAAACATACAAAAAGCATATTTAATGCGTTTATCCGTGTTTAAAAGCTACTCCTGATTGGCAGATTCAAGAGACTGACAATGCCCTAGCTAGCAGGATAATACCGTAGAGACTGACCACATATATGATCAGGGCCCAAGCCTCGTATCCACCCAAGCTAAAGCCAGGTAGGGCCAACAATGACTGCTGATGACTCAGCAGGTTTTGACCTATAATCTCCCCAAATCTTTAGTTCACAAAGATAATGAAGTTGCAGACGCTACAAGAAATTTTCAAGCTTGAGCGAACTCGAACCCCAGTCCGGCAGATCGCCAGGCAGGGATGTTTCATATCGTTAAGGACTAATAAATGTTCACGAGGTTAAGCATGGTTATTAGCAAGTGTTCGATTTTCATATCTATCAGTGAACTTTAAATGCTACAAAAACATATATTGAGGACTTCATTCGACGCACAGAGAGTCACACATGCCGAATGTCAGCTGTTGCGGTGATTAATAATGAATTCATGACAAACACAAAATAACATTGTGATGATTCATTTATCCTACCAGTGTATGATATACACATACATTCAGTTATGCTTCTTGATATTTGTTCCTTCTAGTTTATAAATGTATTTAATGAAAATATTTACCCGAAATATTATTTGGAGCCGTATCTTTGTTTGTATAGTTTGTCTTAAAAATTACTCAAAATATATACTGCCAGACAATTTTGAGACTAAAATTGTTACCCTTTTATAAAGATATTACCCTGCTATGGAGGTTTTAACCTTTTATGGAGGTGTTACCCTTTAAAGATATTACCCTTTAGAAAGACATTACCCTTTTATAACGATATTACCCAATAAACGGTATTACCATTTGATGAATTTTTACTCTTTAAAAAGATATTGCCCTTTATAAAGACATTACCCTTTTATGAAGATATTACCCAAATAAAAGATAAACCTCTTTCATAAAAAAATTAACCTTTTATGAATATTTGACCCTTTTATAGATGTATTACCCTTTAAAAAAACCTTACCCTTTTATAGATGTATTACCCTTTAAAAAGACCTTACCCTTTTATAAAGATATTGCCCAATAATAGATATTACCCTTTTATAGATATATTACCCTTTAAAAATGCTTTTATCTTTTTATAAATATAGTACCCTTTTATAAGATATTGCCCTTTTATGAAGATACTACCTTTTAAAAGATATTATCATATTATAGGTATATTACCTTTGAAAAGACATTACCTCTCTATAAAGATACATACATAGATATACCAAGGCACTTCCCTCAATTTTGGGGGGTAGCCGACAGGAAACAAATGAAACAAAAAAGGGGGACCTCTCCCCTCTACGTTCCTCCAAGCCTCTATAAAGATATTAGCCAATTAATTATATTACCCTTATGTTTTTTTATTTCGTTTCAGTGAACCTAACAATTTGAACCTCTGGGTAAAAAAAAAAAATAAATAAATAAAAATAGAAAATAAAAAAACATTTATCGTTGTATGACATTTACGACAAACAATCAGTTAACAACCCGAACCAAATAATTAGCACAGAAGCCACGTAAAAATATCTGAATAAAAAGAAAAATAAGTGAGGGGGAAATTAAAATGACGTCATAAACAAAAACTCTTGATTAATTCTTTGTTCGCATACTATATTTAAAGGGATTCCTCATTCAGGAACTGCATTTTTCTTTTACAAATTTTTAATTGTATTTTTTTTTAATATTTATTCATGGAAAAGTTTTCTCCATTAGCGTTGTAATTTGGGGTATTCTCAAAGAGAGAGAGAGAGAGAGAGAGAGAGAGAGAGAGAGAGAGAGAGAATATCTATAACTATATTTGACATTACAGGTATCATCATACTTGTAACAGAGAGAGAGAGAGAGAGAGAGAGAGAGAGAGAGAGAGCAACTAACTCTTTATCTGTCCAACAGTTATCCACAGTTAGTTGCTCTCTCTCTCTCTCTCTCTCTCTCTCTCTCTCTCTCTCTCCCCAAAACATTACAAAACTGATCACTACTTCATATCTCTCTCTCTCTCTCTCTCTCTCTCTCTCTCTCTCTCTCTCCAAAACATTACAAAACTGATCACTGCTTCATCTCTCTCTCTCTCTCTCTCTCTCTCACGAGAAAAAAAAAGAAGCGAAGTCAACGGCCTCTTCCAATTCCCGACGAAAATCCCTCTCCGGCAACCGTGTTTTGCAATCGAGCACATTGAATGGCGATCCTCGAAAAGTCTCCCGGCCTGTCGTCCGCCATGTTTGGAAGAGTCCCGAGCTTACGGGGTCTGTCTGCCGATTTTTATCTCCTTCTGCTTCCTTATACGTCGCGACTTTCCTTCTGGGCTCCTGCCTGGAGAAAGTGGGAGGCAACGCCAACATCTGGCCTTGTAACTTTTGCTCTTACTGTTGTTGGTATTGTTTTTTTTTCCTTTTTTTTTTATTTGGTTAATCCTGACTCGACGTTCGACAGAAATTGTTTCCACTCGTGGCTTTTCAACTCTAGGATAACATCTGGATTTGAACTTCTTGCCCTTGTGGTTGTTGTTGTTGTGGTTGTTGTTGTTGTGGTTGTTGTGGTTGTTGTTTCTGTGGCGACGAAGTTAGTCTGAGTATGAATTCACCCATGCGTGTTTCTGTGTTTTTAGTTTGTAAGTATTACATATAAAATATTTCTGATCAAGGAAGACGTAATCCGATTAGGGGATGGAGCCATATCCAATTCGGGAAAAGGATCTGTAAATATATTGATCCATTTATATTTGAAAAGAAAAAAAATATCTTTTAATTCTATTACAAATATGATTTTTCTTTCGTAAGAAATCAACCAAATCTGACGATTTCTCGGGCATCATTATAACGTATAACCACTCTCACTAGCCTCCTAAGCCCTATTTATGGCTATTAGAGGTGTTTTGCTATTATTGCTGTATGCCAGCTCTCTACAACGCTTGCATCTTAACGCAGAAAAAAGTCAAACCCTCTTAAATCTGGAAAAGGTTCCGAGAGGGGCTGTCTCAAAATAGCAATCCGTGGGTCGGGAGTTCGAACTTAACGAGTGGACAGCGATTACCTGGCGTTCCCTGGTCATATGCGCATATGTTGTGTTTCCAGGACATTGTAGAAGGGCAATGACCTGTTGCTTGAGTTTCCGCTCATGAGTGGCCTTTAAACCGATATGACCGTGCTATCATATATCCAGTTAAATGTAAAGCAACAAAGGTTCCAGATTCCTTCAAACTTTAACCAAACCTGACTTGTCCTGTAACTTACAAGTCCTAAGTTTCATTTAGATTCATCTTCAATGTTTTGATATCTCTTATATAGACAGGTAAATAGCAAGTAAATAAGGGAAAGGAAAAAAATAATATAGGTGTATGCAAGTAAATAGACAGATGAATGCATGCCAATAGACACTGCTGAATGCAAACAAAGTGACTCAGATGAATGCAGATAAACTATTGCATGTAAACAAATAGACACGGTGAATGTAAACAGTCATGAATACAATCAAACCAATATAGATAAATCCAAACAAATAAATACAAAGGATTGCAAACAAACAATTACAGATAAATGCAATCAGGCACAAATGAAAGTAAACAAACAGTATAGATGGATGGAAACAAATAGATAAACATGAACGTTAATAAACAAATACAGAATACCAAGAAATAAAAAAATACAGAAGAATACCAAGATAATAAACAAATACAGAAGAATACCAAGAAATAAACAAATATAGAAGAATACCAAGAAATAAACAAATATAGAAGAATACCAAGAAATAAATACTTACAGGAGAATACCAAGAAATAAACAAATACAGAAGAATGCCAGGAAACAAATAAATATAGAAGAATACCAAGAAATAAACAAATACAGACGAATGCCAAAAAAATAAACAAATACGGACGAATATCAAGAGATAAACAAATACAGACGAATACCAAGAAATAAACAAATACAGAAGAATGCCAAGAAATAAACAAATACAGATGAATACCAAGAAATAAAAAAAATACAGAAGAATACTAAGGAAAAAACAAATGCAGAAGAATACCAAGAAATAAATGATTACAGAAGAATACCAAGAAATAAACAAATACAGAAGAATACCAAGAAATACAAAAATACAGAAGAATACCAAGAAATTAACAAATTAATACCAAGAAATAAACAAATACAGAAGAATGCCAAGAAATAAACAAATACTGACGAATACCAAGAAATAAACTAATACAGACGAATACCAAGAAATAAACAAATATAGACAAATACCAAGAAATGAACAAATACAGAAGAATGCCAAGAAATAAACAAATACAGAAGAATTCCAAGAAATAAACAAATACAGAAGAATGCTAAGAAATAAATACAGAAGAATGCCAAGAAATAAACAAATACTGATGAATGCAAACAAAGAGCAGCCACGGGTGAATGCATAAACCTCTGCAATGCACACTCGGTTAGGTCTCTTGTGCGCATTATCAAATCCGGAACAGATGGTGTATTATGCAATGGACGATTTCTGTTGCATTTGTGACTTCAGGATTTCCAGACACTTTATAAAGCAATTGTTTTTCCTTTATGCAATTTGTTATAGTGCATTTTCCTACCACTTCAATATGCAATTTCAATAACGAATTGTTTTTACAAAGGCCAACCTGTTTACGTTTTGAGGAATTAATTAGCCACTATTAAAGCTGGGTAACAGGTGATGCAGAATGCAAAAGGACAGGTAAATAAACTGAACATTGCTTTGTCAAAAGATCAGTGAAAGGCTTCTTACCGGCAATGGAATCAAACAGCTGTTCATGATGTCATCTTCTAACAAAAGCAAATAAGGGAAACCCAAAGGAAAATTTTGCTTTCTAATCCCACTTTTCTTCCTTAACCTTTCCCTTTGATCTGGGCAAGAAAAGGGTTATATATTTAACCATTACAACGAAAGAAAAATAATCTCCCTTCCAAAGAGAGCCTAGCAACATGCCCCTCTCGAAAACATTTGCGCACAGGATGGTGCACTTGCGCGCGTGAGCGTACGTCCTCTACTGGCTGCCACGTCCTGTTCTTGTTTACGTTCAACCAATCTCTCTCTCTCTCTCTCTCTCTCTCTCTCTCTCTCTCTCTCTCTTTATCCCCGCCTCCATAGTCACCAATGGTTGTGTTTTCTTTGAAGGTGCTTTTCGTCACCCCGTGATCCCTTGCCACCCAACAGAACTCGCCCGACCAAGATTTCTTCTGCCTTACCGCCCGTTTGAACTAAGCCGCCTGATAGGGCAGGTCAACCCAAGTGTTTCTCACACCCATAAACGTACACACGACCTCACTGATACGCACAAGGCGTTATATAATACGTACATATCCACACACAGATATAGATGCACATGTGCATATATAGATAAGGCGTTCAACATATCTCATCTCTGACTTATAACAACTGCAAGATAAACAGACAAACAGAATGAGGCTGGTGGCACAGTTCCTCCCACAAGAGTCACTTACGTCTCCTAAGTTTCAGAGTTGATGGAGGATGAAAACACTTGCGAAATTATGCAGCGTTATCATGCATTCATCTCTTGTTTTGGTGGTAATCGCCAGAGTTAATCTAATAAACGTCCCTTTGAATAAAAGATTGGTCCGATGAGATAAAATCCTTTTGAATATTGTATTTTATTAGTTTGCGTGTTAAGTCATTCGAATAAAGTTTATGGTGTTAATCTTTTATAAAATACTCAGATTATTTTGTACCAGAAATCATTGTAAAAATATGGTTACTAACAATTGATATAAAATATCGATGTTAAACAGAAATGAGGAGCTAGTCCTTTACTGAATATGAGATGGTGTTAATCTTTTATGAAATATCAAGATTATTTTATAGCAGAAATCATTGTAAAAATATTGTTACTAACAGCTATTATAAAATATCCAGGTTAAACAAACGAATAGAGGAGCGAGTCTTTTATAGAATACGAGATAGTGTTAATCTTTTATAAAATATTCAGATTATTTGGTAGCAGAAATCGTTGTAAAAATAAGGTTCCTAACAATTAATATAAAATAGCCAGGATAAATAGAAGAATACAGGAGGTAGTGTTGTACAGAATACGAGATGGTGTTAATCTTTTATGATATATTAAGATTATTTTATAGCAGAAATCATTGGAAAAATATGATTACTAACAGGTATGTAAAACGCCAGGTAAATAAAAAGAATAGAGATATTCTTTTATATATTACAAAAATAGCTATAAGTCAGTAATTTTCTGAAATGGAGTTTTTAGAAGATAAAAATTGTTAAATTACGGTAACGATAAAAAAAAAAATTACTTTATTGGATTTGGAGACTTCCTCCTTTTTAAGATTTCAACATTTTAAGGAGCATAGGTTTAATAGATAAATTTTAGATTTATTCATCATATATTTTTATATAATTTATTTTATTTCACTATATTTCATATTGATTATATTTAGTCCTACCCGAATTCATTCATGCCAGCTCTTTAGAGTCAAGTTTGACTCATTGGGCTGGTTAATCACCTCCCTTTTAACAACAACAACAACAACAATAATAATAATAATAATAATAATAATAATAATAATAATAATAATAATAATAATAATAATAATGTTAATATTTTATGTGATACTAACATACAGAAATATCAAAATTATTATTTTCCTATTTCTTCTATGTAATGTTTACAGAAAATATTCAAGTTAATTTATAATGAAATACCTGTACAACGTCATAAGGGATAATTAAAAAAGGGTTATAAACTAATTTGTAAGGTGGTATGATAATTCATTTTGAAAGGTCATGTAATTTTTCTTGAAAATAAAATCATTCGAGGATGCCAGAGTTGAATATCGAAGTACAGTTACTATGTAATTTGTAACATACAAAAATAAGAGTGCAGTTATTATGTAATTTGTAACATACAAAAATAAGAGTGAACATCTAAGGAAAGCAAGACAGTTATCAAGTTAAATTGCGATAAATATATCTTTAGTACAGCTAACAATGAATCACTAAATTACGAAATTGTAGAATGGTTAAAATAAAGGGTTGTAGTGGCCGATGTGGTAACGTCCCTGACTGGTGCACACCAGACTGGGGTTCGAGTTCCGCTCAAACTAGTTTGTTTGGTCACTGCAATCTCACCATTCTTTTGTGCTAAGGATGCGGGTTATGGGGAGCCTATAGGTCTATCTGCAGAGTCATCAGCCGCCATTGTCTTACCCCCCTTGGTCCAAGCTTGGGTGGAGAGGGAGATAGGGCGATGATCATATGTATATATGGTCAGTCTCTAGGGCATTGTACTCCTTGATTGGGCAATATTACTGTCCCTTGCCTCTGCCATCCATGAACGCCCTTTAAACATTAGCAAACGCCCAGCTCTCCCCTTCTTTCGGGTAGTGGGAGAATGAGCAGTCATACTTTGGTAAGAATGGGGTGTGCGTGTGTGCATATCTATGTAAATATTTAGCTGTCATTTTTGACGGATCACGTACACTAGTATAGAAATAAATACCGTTAAATATATTTAGACATGATCACCAATTCATAAAGAACGATAACACTAATAACATGAAAATCATACCATAAACCTAACAAAAACATCAAGTAAAGTTTCGCAATGAAAAGGACTCCATCTATCTCCTTTACCCACCAATACAGATCCGAGTCCAAAGGACCTCCTTCCTCTCCCTGTCACCCCTGATCAAGTTAGATTGGGAGTCCCTCATCCTCTTCATTTGCAACCCTAATTCTGCTCTTTCACCGCGAGATCCAGCTCGCCTTTTGTCGAAAGGACTTCGTCCTTGTTGTCAATAATTGCATTCGAAGGAGTATACACTCCTGCCGGACCCTTTCCTCTGTGTTTGTGTGACTCTCGATTCTTAACTCCCTTGTTCGCTCAGGATTTTTATTCTTTTCTCATTCGATAGAGGATCTCTCTCTCTCTCTCTCTCTCTCTCTCTCTCTCTCTCAGGTAAATTGGTTTTATCAACGACTTGCACAATTAGGTTTTATGCTACATATGGTGAGACACAAATTTATACGCATATTAGGTTACACACACATTGTATGTATATGTGTATATATATATATATATATATATATATATGAATATATACAAATATATGTAGGTTATACGTACGAATACTCATATATATAATATCTGAATGTGTATAGTGTGTATATGTCTCCCAAGTTGAATGTAAATACAAAGATGACTGTATTAAAACGTTGAATTTATATAGAATTTCATGTAGGTTGATTCAACATTATGTTAGTATTATCATTCAGGTATCAATGGGCAAGCGATGTGCAGGATATATATATATATATATATGTGTGTGTGTGTGTGTGTGTGTATATATATATATATGTGTGTGTGTGTATGTATATATATATATATATATATGTATATATATATATATATATATATAACAGTGTTATCCCCAATAACTTTTTTAATAAATGAATGTCATCAAACAAAAACTAGAATTTTAATAATATTACAATCATATAGAAATTACATTGCTAATTAATACTGCATTTTAAATGTCAAAATTGTAGGTAATCCATTCATGAATATCAAAGTAATTAATTCCGAACGAAAGATTAAGTAATATAGGCAACTCAAATTACACTTTCCCCCACAAAGTAGGGGAAAAAAACTGTAACTCAGCCATGAGTCAAAAATGAACGGACCATTGCTGTCAGAACCGTGACACGTGAAACGACAGACGCCATAATGCAATTAGCGTCTCCCCCTGTCACTCAGGCCAGGAAATAGTTCCCCCTTTTCAACGTTTCCATACACGGTGTGCCATGCAACCAGCAACCAGCAATTCAGCTGTTGATTGGCCT
>NC_090751.1:28620587-28633087 GCF_036898095.1 Palaemon carinicauda | reverse complement strand
AAAACCCCAAATTATCTGATGTTGATTATTTTGATATAAAAGAGATACATAGATAGACAAAGACAGAAGAAAACTTCAAATAAGGGATTCCAAAATCTTTGAGAAGAATTGCTTAATTTCTAGAAAATAAAGTGAAGGAATGGAAAGAGAATAAAGGAATAGTATAAAATGAAGTGAAAGAATAAAATGAGACTAAAGTAATAAAAATAAAGTAAAAAATGTAAGAAAAATACTCGAAGAACTGTCTGAGAAGCCTGGTCACTTCAATGGAATAAAAGGAAAAGATGAAAAGGTAGCAATAACCGAAATTGAAAGAAAAACGTTGCAAAAGTGTCACCATATTTTACCCCCCAAAAAGTTTTTTCCTTTATAAGAATTTCAAGATAAACATATGATTCGTAAAGAAAAATATCCAAAATTCGTAAAGGAAAATAATGCCAAAAGAAACCTCAAGTTAAACGTAAAGAAAAAATCTCAAGAAGAAATTCCCCACAACCTGTCGGGAAAAGAAAAAAAAACTATAAACTCTAAAATGAAACTAGAGAGCTCTGGGTTAGATATAAAATAAAATGGTCTGAAGAAGGACCCTAAGACCTGCCAGAAGAATCTCGCCAGCAAATGAACTCTGGCCAAATACCCTGTGTCCTTGTTATCACTGCTCGTGAAACTGGCGACACAGCAAGACAAGATACAATGAAACTAAATGATGCTGAAGAGGTCTCATAAAGAAAGTGGTAAATAACGGTTACCGGGGTGGGGGGGTCTTGGGGAGTGGCCCCGGGGATTGGACCTGGGGAGGGGTGGTAGGATGCATGTAGGAGGTGGGGGAGACCTATGGTGAGATAAAATGCCTTTAGGGTTGGAATGGGCAGAAGGTGATGGATGAAGGACAGAGATGCTTGAAAATGTGTGTGTGTGTGTGTGTGTGTGTGTTTGTATGTTTGTTGCTTATCAGGTATTAACCTTTTTTTCCACTATAAAACAGTTATGAAAGATTGAAGATCAGATACCAAGCCTTTTCATTTTTGGTGCACATCTTCAAGGATATGTAATATACAAAAGATCTTTGTACTTAGTCCTTTATTATTATTATTATTATCATGATTATTATTATTATTATTATTATTATTATTATTATTATTATTATTATTATAATTATTGAAAAATAGCCTATTGAGGAAAGGAAATATGGAAATTAATAAACTTCATATTTCCCAGAGTATTTTTCCACTTATGTATGTATATATTCGTGTACAGATATGATAAAGGAAAGCAATTGCATATGTATTCATTAGATAGCATCCATTTATTCTTGCAAAGAGAGATAAAGAAGCTCCCCTCACCCTACTGCTCCTTGTTAGTCAATTTTTACAACACTCTTGCTTGGGAGCCTCTTTTATGATCAGCAGTTTACGAGCTCCAGCGACAGCACTTGGGACCTGAGTGTTCGAGTCAAAAGGTCGGGTCCTGGAGATGCCAACAATCCAAGCTTTAAATATTTGCTTCACTTGAAGACATGGGCTATTCTTGACGCTACGTCAAAATTGCGACTATTTGTGGAATTTTGACACCTCCAGTGTGCTTTGTTTTCCATCTGCTTTCGTTGTTTACTGTGCAGCCTTTCCATGTTCGTTGTTTACTGTGCAGCTTTTCCATGTTCGTTGTTTACTGTGCAGCCTCTCCATGTTCGTTGTTTACTGTGCAGCCTTTCCATGTTCGTTGTTTACTGTGCAGCCTTTCCATGTTCGTTGTTGACTGTGCAGCCTTTCCATGTTCGTTGTTGACTGTGCAGCCTTTCCATGTTTGTTGTTGACTGTGCAGCCTTTCCATGTTTTTGTGAAATTACTTAAAATTTCGGAAAGAGGTCTACCTGATAATTCAGGTATTGGAAATGTCCCTGCCTGGCGTTCGAGTCACTCTCAAGTTCAATAGTTTCATGTAGTGTCTTCAACCTCACCATTCCTGTGAGCTAGGGATGGGGCAAAATCATTTCGAAAGACGGCTCAGTGTAGTAGTATAAGATTGAGTTCTGTCCTGCTGACCATATTGGAAGAAAGCAGGAACTGAACTCTATCTAATATTCTTGGAGTATTGAATTCCTAGCTATAGCATCTTGCTTTTCTAACGAGGGTTGTAGCTTAGCAATTAATAATAATAATAATTAATAATAATAATAATAATAATAATAATAATAATAATTATAATAATGTTTTAGATGTAGTTTCTTTTAATTCCAAAAGGACTCCATAGGAGAGAAAAAGAATAACTGGCGAAAATTCAACCTTTAAAGAAACTGTAAAAGAAAATTTATATTTAAATGAAAGAAAATAATGGAAAGGAGAGTACAGACTAGCATATAAGTACTCCTAACATCTAATCTGTAACAAATGATATAAAGATATCATTTTACCATCATCAGAAGGTTAATAAACACCAAATGAATGAATGAATGAATTATCGCAAGTTATTTTGCATTATTCAAATAAACAAGCAAATGAAACTAACCCAAAACCACCTTTCATAAGCTTAACATTCAATTTCCGCACAGTAAGAGCAAGGCCGTGTTTTGCATTGCCCGTGGATTGCATCGAATTATGAAACAATGCTGCACTGGTTTTCGCATACTCTGGAGGCCGGATGAAATGAGATTAGCGCATCGAGCTGTCTTGGAAACATTTCGGCTGCAGCCGACGGAAAGGAAATACATTTTTTTTTGCTTCTGCTACAAAGCGACGCCCGATGTGTTGCAACACAGCGGTACACAACACAGCAGAACAGATGGGAGATTATTCGGCCTGGTAGAATTACACAACTGCGGGCTGTAAATTTTCCTGAGGATGTTGTAAGTTTGCTCTTGTGTAGAATGGGTATTTTAACGCCATGTATACTCATTTGTATGATTACATATGCACACAATTGTATGTGTATATATATATATATATATATATATATATATACACGTGTATATATGGGATGTATGTACTCTCATTGATGCATACAATCACACACACACACACACACACACACACATATATATATATATATATATATATATATATATATATATATATATATATCTATATCCATATATATGTGTATATATATATATATATATATATCTTTGTGTCTGTTTGTGTGTAGGCATAGAAATGTAAGAATATACTTTGAGTTATCTAGAAAAATTATGTAAGCAAGTATATTTACCACCATACAGAATACAAAGACTAATTCCTTATCCTAGCACAATTCCTGTATTTGCATATTCATCATTTGCTGCGGAGAGTCTTCTCTGTTGCCTCTCTTTTGATTAGTCCCTATTCTTCATCTTCTTAATTATTCTTTTTTTATATTTAGTTTTGAGTTATAGAGAAACATAAAAATGGCATATCTCGAAGACTTTTGCATAAGTAATTACTGACGCATTCCAACAATTATTTACATTGAAATTTTGAAGTATTGCCCGAATTCAAGTTAAGGAAAATTCAGCTTTTCACAAAATATTAACATGCAAAGACGTGAACATGCAGTGAGAATGGAGTACGCTGAGTGGGAAACATTTATGAATTACAAGAAAGTACAGTAGGCTGCATGAAACCGGAAAGCTTTTCTGCATATCGGTAGTCTATTGGAAACGTCCCTACCTGGTATTCTGGTTGACGGAAGTTCGAGCCCCGCTCAAGCTCGATAGTTTTTGGTGTCTGCAATCTTACCATCCTTATAAGTTTGGGATGGAAGGTTTGGGGGAGACTATAGGTCTACCAGCAGCCATTGCCTGGCCTTTCCTGGTCCTAACTTGATGGAGGGGGAGCTTGGGCTTTGATCATAATATATATATGGTCAATCGCTAAGATATTTTCCTGTCCCTTACCCCTGCCTTTCATGAACGACCTTTAATCCTTTAAAAGGACCCAAATGAGTAGAGAAGATACCCAAAAAGACTAAAGACGAAATATGAAATACCTTAAAATAACCATTAAGAAAATAAACTGAATGACCCAGAGGGTAAAGTAGATTATCGGAAAGAATAAAAAAGGAAATATAAACAACACGAAACATAGAAATGGAGATGTAAAACCCCACAAGGGACCCAGAAGAAAATTCATAGGAAGCCAAGAGACCCAGAAGAATATAGGAGCTCCAAAGACCGCAAAAATAAAATAAAGCCGAGGCATTATAGCCATTTGTCTTGCCGAGCCCCGTAATTGAGGATCCTCTGAAATTCATATTTCCACGATGCATAACAGCTCAACTTCTGCCAAGGATGGAGACACCATCTGCATTATTTTGTATTCACGAGTAGGGACGAGGGAACGAGGCAGCAGGCGAGGGATGGAAGAGAGAGAGAGAGAGAGAGAGAGAGAGAGAGAGAGAGAGAGAGAGAGAGAGAGAGTAGACGAAGACTGGAAGACATGGGAGAGAAAGAAAGGAAGTAGTAAAAAATGAGGGACATGGGAACGAGGGAGTGGAAGAAAACTGAGAGAGAGAGGAGAGAGAGAGAGAGAGAGAGAGAGAGAGAGAGAGGAGGAAAAATTGAGTGTGGGGAAATAGGTCGAGATGCCTTCGGTGACAGTGGGAAATTTCTCATACATATATATATATATATATATATATATGTGTGTGTGTGTGTGTGTGTGTATGTTAGTTCTTTCCTATCACGCTGAGTGGCATTGCCAAACATATGACTGCTCGGTCTCTCTCCGTTCCTCGGGTATGTGGGAGAGGTAGTAGCCGTCTTGTTTAGTTAGGAAAGGGGGAGGGGGTGAGAAAGGTTGAATATGTGTGTGTGCATATGTATCTAAATACTTGGACGTCATTTTTGACTGGTCGCGTACACTAGTATAAAATAAAGCACGTAGCCTACTTACTCTTATCTTTCCTCCTTAAGGACTTTTAGTCAAGTCTCATCATAAGTCTCTTATATAACTCGACACTGCTACTGCTCTGGTCCCTCTTAAACGTCGCCCCCCCCCAAAAAAAAAAAAAAAAAATCTAGCGCAGCCTACTACTACTACCCCCCCCCCCCCCCTCACATGCCTTTCTTCCTTCTCCTTTCCAAAAGTCAAACTGGAGTCGAGAGAGTCCCCCTTAAAGATGCGCTTATGGAAGGCACATGACTCTGTCCCGCAATTTATATTTTGGAAAACATGGTCTCGAACCATTGAGGGTGGCGGGGGGGGGGGGGGGGGAGGAGAGGGGGCGGTGGAATGGAAAGGGTGGGGGGAGCTTTTACTCACATGTGTTGGAGTAATGATTTAAGAGAATGTTCCTTTACTACACTTCCATTTACAGAATCCGCTGGGACTATCTGTCATTTCATTCCCAGTTCTTGTTATAAAACCCTGCGAATTTTGATTCGGTTTGATTGACAGTCTGAATCCAATAATATTGTCCGCGACAGAATTTCTGTTCGAGTTTGTATATGTTTTTACATATGTTAGATTCTTTCAATTTACGTTTTGACGTTTATGAATTTGTATTTTTGCGACTAATATTTAAGAAATTACTTTGGAAAACATTTTAGTACTTAAGAGAAAATGTGTCTGAAAAATATTGGTATAATGTTTTAAGAAACACCTCCCTCCCTTTACAAATATATATGTGTATATATATATATATATATATATATATATATATATATATATATATATATATATATATATATATATATATATATATTTATATATATATATGTATATATATACATACATATATATAAATATATATATATATATATATATATATATATATATATATATATATATATATATATATATATATATATATGTATATATATATATATACATATATATCTTTCCCTCTCGAATATAATAATGAAATGGAGATTTATGGACAAATATTTTGAAGAAATGAAGAGTTCAAATAAACATTATCTGCTGGTAATGATTAACTATATTTCTTCAATCAAACAAGAGTGTAATTCTTTGTAATATAGTAGAGAAGGGGAGACTGGATAGTGCTGCTTTGACATGATAGCGGAAGTATTCGAAAGCTATAGTCCCAAATATACTATGAATTGATGCATTATTTGTAAGGTCTTCGACATCACTACTGATGAGGCTATTTTCTTAGAGATGATAACGAAGCAATGAAGCTTGTTTTTTAAGTTTATTTTCACCAATAGGCTAAATGTGTCAATGTGTGCTTTATTCTTTTTATCAAGAGTTGCATTGGCTTTGACAAATATTTAATTGTAATAAATAAGGTTTATTAAAGTAAAAATTTAAGGTATCCAAACGAAAGGAGAATTGGCTTATTCTCTAAGTACTTTAAATTGGAATATATTGAGCATTGCGCGAAAGGGGCAGAATATTCTCTTTATAATGTGAATAGAATTGAGATATTTGCGAGGGGAAATGACTACCGGGCCCAGGAATTCCGTGAAAGGAGAGAGAGAGAGAGAGAGAGAGAGAGAGAGAGAGAGAGAGAGAGAGAGAGAGAGAGAGAGAGAGAGAGAGAGAGAGGCTTTTAAGTGAAATCATGTCTGATTGGGGTTTGCAGGCACCCATTGCTTAAATTTTTAAGTACACACACGCACTATATATATATAATATATATATATATATATATATATATATATATATATATATATATATGTATGTATGTATGTATGTATATTATATATATATATATATATATATATATATATATATATATATATATATATATATATATATTAATGATTTCACCTCCGTGACTTTAAACCTAGCGCACAGATAATTCATTTCCTTCTTATATGTTATTCTCA
Organism: Palaemon carinicauda; assembly: GCF_036898095.1. Classification (NCBI taxonomy): domain Eukaryota; kingdom Metazoa; phylum Arthropoda; class Malacostraca; order Decapoda; family Palaemonidae; genus Palaemon; species Palaemon carinicauda. Next base: position 28,626,321 of record NC_090751.1, on the reverse strand, counting down.
TTTATATTTATCTAACTCACTGGTCTTAATTGCAGGTTCTGACTGCATTTTCACATTGTTTTGTTCAGGTCATTAATTACATAGATTAGTTGTGCAACCAAATAGTGATTTTGTGTGCCACCGTTATTTATATCAGCTGGATCTTCCATCTACTCTGCTAACAGTTAGTTGAATAAGCTCATTTGCTCACTATTTTCTCTTTTCCTCACGTTTCTTGTTCATGAACCATGCATTTCCAGCAGTCAAGTCACTTTCCAAACATTCTCACATGGGTGCATATATTCATTAACTACAGAAGCTCCGTACCTTACGGGAACTTCATATCTTTCTCTGTCACCAACTTTCACATTCAAATCTCTTAACACAGCCACCCTTTTATGTTCTCCCATACTAACCTGGCACAGATTCAGAATCTTAAAAATATTCTCTTTTGGTATCATTCTTTTCCATTTATACCATATACACCCACTATCACAAGTCGTACCCATACAATCCTTGAACTATTACATAATTCACATTTTCATCCTTCCTCTCACACTTCATGACACTTCCAGCGTTACCTATACCGCAGCACTACACCTTTCATCTACCCCTCGTTCCTGCACACGCTACCCTTTCACCTTTGTTTCGCTGAGTGTCAACACACACTTGAACAACTCAATTATCATAGTTTTCTCATTTGCACCACAACGACAAGCATTTATAACTCCAAGATGGGGTATAATTTTCTTTCGTATTTTGGGATGAAGATACAGGTAATTTGATTACATTAACACCACGCAGAACAACGAAAATGCAATTATATTTTTCCCTTGGGTCTTACAGGAAGGAAGTAGTGATATGATAACATAGTCTCACCCATGTTGTCTAAATCAAATTTTCTAGACCATCCACCTAAATACTTCAAGTGAAATGTACCAATTGCCTGACTTGAATTGGGTAAAATTTTAATTTTATTTCATTCATATATTTTGCAAATACTCCCTGAGTTCGAGTTTGGTTCATGTAAGCTTTCCCTCACTTAGTGACTCTGTTAGGTTCTCAAGTCTAATTATTGACATCAGAGATGTTACAAGTTAGATACTAGACATGGAAAACCTTCAAGACGTTCCTTCAGTTCAGGACTTAATTAGGTTCTTAATCACAACTATATGAGTAGAGATCATTTTCAAATTAGTCTTTTATAACATAGGGTCAACACAAAGGTGTATGTTTTTAAAGGCTGTAGTTGATCTAAGAAACAGGGAATTCACCCTCGGATTAAAAGATAAAACAAGAAGAGAAGAGGATTCAAGCCTTCCCTACTAGTAAACCTTACATTGTTTACTTCAGTGTTTGTAAGCGTTCCAATATCTACTCCCCTTGCTTGCAAACCCTTCTCAGTGTTGACTGCTCTGCCAGTAATCCTTTCAATATTTACTCCCCAGCTAAAAAAAATTCTTGCAACAGTCAGTTTCCTTTACGTAAACCCTTCAGCATTCGATTTCTCTCACACTATTTCACACTGCTGTTACTCAGACTTAATCGAGACATCAACATTTGTATGATATCCGTCACATTAGCCTTTTCAGGCTTGGCGGATTATTTCTTAATTAAACGTCATGCTCTGAAAGAGGAAGTATGGGCAGTGGACTTTCTGTTGCGATACAGTTAAAGCAATTGCATGTATATTTCTTCATTTTGTGAATTGTTTGACAGTGGATTGGAATTTAATTTCATTTTGTAACTTTCTGTTGTTATTTCTGTAATTATTTTGGCATTCATGCTATCCGTTCTTTTTTTTTTTTTTTTTTTTTTTTGTGAATTGTTTGACAGTGGATTGAAATTGAATTTAATTTTGTAACTTTATGTTGTTAGTATTGTAATTGTGATTGAGTAAGCAGCCATGTGGTGCTAACCCCCCCCCCCAAAAAAAAAAAAAAAAAAAAAAAAAAAACAGATGAACAATAAACTTGCAATGAAAGCCTCCTGATAATAAAATTCAATGAATAGAAAAAACAAGACAGAAAATATAAAACAAATAAAGTTAGAGAAAAGAAAAAATTCGAATACGCATGGCAAAAAAAACCAGTCTTTTCAGTAGTATTAAAGCTTCTGTATTACATGATAGCATAGATATCAATATCACACAGGAAATATTTTGGTAGACGAATACAGGTGAGTAACCTCACTACGTTTGGCTCCGAGACAGTTGTAAAATATATTGTTGTAGCTCTGGTAAATTGCCTGGCTTCCGGCCAGACAGGGTCTCTTGTAAAAGACAATTAACTCAACCTTCCAAGTTTGATTTTTTTTTTTTTTTTTTTTTTTTTTTTTTTGAGTTGCATACATTTCATAGCTAATGAATTCCATGGAAGATTTATTATTACTCTTCCAGCTCTTTTAGCTTCCCTTCTAATATAAAAGACTCGTAGTAAAATTAACTTACGGCAGTTTCGTATTAGTTAACTGTGTTTCAACTTTTCTTTTGTATAGCCTATTAGAAACCTCCTTGCCAGGCCGCTCAAGTTTGATAGTTTCTTGTAGTATCTGTAACCCTACCATCCTCATGATCAAAAGATGTAGGGTTATGGGGAGCCTGTAGAACTACTTGCTAAGTTATCAGCAGCCATTCTCTGGCCCTTCCCGGTTCTAGTTTTGGTGGAGAAGGGGCTTGAGCCCTGATCATATGTATGGTCAGCCTCTAGGACATTGTAACTGTCGCTTACCCCAGCCATTCACGAACGACCTTTAAAGCTGTAAACCTTAGACAACTATAGTTATGAAATGCGATACAGGGAATGATAATGTAACTGTATCTTTAGTGCACTTGTTACAGAAAAATATTAAGAATAAGTATTTACTCTTCCTGATCTACGTTTGACTTTTATCAAAATTAATTACAGATGATACATAAAACAGGGTAGTCAAACTTATCAAAATTAATTACAGATGATACATAAAACAGGGTAGTCAAACTTATCAAAATTAATTACAGATGATACATAAAACAGGGCAGTCAAACCTTAACTGTAACAGAGCCCCAATCGAGTTACAAGCAAAGCGATACATGAAATACTGCAGCTATACACCCATTGGTACTACACTTGCAAGTACATGAAATATGACAGCTATATATGCATTGGAACTGCACTTGCAAGGAAAGTAACGAGAAGCAATGCCAAAACCGTATGCGAAAACGATATTCGGGACTTGATATGAGGAATTCGTCCATGGGGAAAACGAATGAACATCGGCCAGGCTCCAATCATTAATTCACGAAGCCCGAAATACATCACAGGCAGTCATACAGTAGGGGAAAAATAAAGGTACATTTTGGCCCATCCCAATAATGGAGCCAAAATTACCTTCAGTAATGAAGTGAATTATTTTATTATCTAATTACACTGATCAGTTTAGTTAAGGTAATTTTGATTATTTTTTGCTAATTGTGTCGGATATCGATGGAAGATATTTTTCTCGTTGATACAGCGTTTCCTTAACAAATAGAATTATTACCTCTATTGATGGAATGATTAAAATACTAGCGGAATTGGGTCTGAATAATTGGGAAATTTGTGTTCTTATTAATGAAAGTAAAAGATATATTTAGAGACATTTCCTATACTGCTGTGACAACCTCATCTTTCTGAATGAAATAAGCAAACTTTTACTTTAGTAACGACCTATCTTCCTCTTATATGAGAAAAAAAAGTTATCTATTTCCCTTATATATGAAAAGAAAAATAATCAAAAAAAAAAAAAAGAAAAAAATTAACAAAATGATAATCTCCGTGGAAAACGCTTCAATGTTTGTAGCGAAAATACTTACATATCATCGAAAACGAACTATGACCTTCGTATATGATAAAAAAAAAAAAAAAAAAAAAAAAAACACACAGAAACCTTAAATATTTAACATAGATAAAATTAACCATAATATTCATGGAAATTGACCCATTTTTTGTTAGGGAAATACCTGCATATCAGCGGAAATTAAAATTTTCATCGTGTATGTAAAAAATAAAAAATTAGCGAATCCTGAATTAATAACAATTAATAAAAAAAAAAAAACGAAAATAATATCAGTGGAAAAATGTCTCAAATGTTTATTGTGGAAATACCTGGTGTGTCTTGAAATTAAGTTTTTTCTCATATGAGAAAAACCTTTAGAAACAAAATAACATCATTAAGTAGTAAAAGTGAAAAAAAAAAACGACAATCAAGTGCTGAAAGTAAAATTAAAAAAAATAAATGAACAGAATCATCAAGTATTAAAAGTAAAATAAAAAACCACTGAATCCTCAAAGTAAAAAAAAAAGTAAAAGAGAAAACAGAATCCTGGAAGTAATAAAAGTAAAGGTAAAAAAAAAAGAAAAAGGCCAGAAAGATAGCCGTAATATCCATGGAAAAAGCCTCGATGTTCGTTGTGGAAATACCGGAAAATCTTCCCTTGTCATTTGACGAGAACTATTCGGATATCCCGCACAGACCTTTCGGATATCCATGGAAATCAGCAGCTCGTTAACCTAATCTTCAGGAACCCCCTCCACGGCACTTAAATCCGAATTCTCTTCGGGAGTAACGCTTTTATATTGGTCAGTCCATTTCTATAAATTGAGCGCTGTTGATATGCAATGCTATTTCGAAGGGGGTTGGGGGAAAGCTATAAAAATCTGCGGAAACAAAAATGGATTAAAAAAAGAAAATGCGATAAATCCAGATTATTCTGATGGAGGTTTGATCAGATTTTAGATTTTAAGTAGCGTTGCATCCGGCAACAGGACGCATACTCAGATATGCAAGAGAGTGAGTACATATATATATATATATATATATATATATATATATATATATATATATATATGTATATATATATATATATATATATATATATGTGTGTGTGTGTGTGTGTGTGTGTGTGTGTGTGTGTGTGTGTGTGTGTGTGTAGCCCTACATGGCTGAGGACTATGAAGCACGAGGTAGGAGATGATGAATGGAAAGATATTGAATTAAAAGTTCAAAATAGAGACGACTGGCGAAATCTAACCGAGGCCTTTGCCTCAATAGGCGTAAGAAGAAATGATGCTGATGAGATATATATATATATATATATATATATATATATATATATATTATATATATATATATATATATATATATGTATAATATATATATATATATATATATATATATATATATATATATATATATATATATATATATATATATGTGTGTGTGTGTGTGTGTATATGTATGTATGTAAGTATATATTTATATATAATATATATATATATATATATATATATATATATATATATATATATATATATATATATATATATTTTATATATATATATATAAGTATATATATATTTATATATATATATATATATATATATATATATATATATACATATATATATATATATATATATATATATTATATATATATATATATATATATACATATATATATATATATATACACACACACCATACATACATACATAACCCACAAATCTCTAGCAAGATATCATCGCGTCCAGCCTCAACCATGAAAATGCAACTCGGCTCCCTAGTAAATAGAGAACAAAATATATGCTGCCCACTTTACTTCCCGACCAGAGGGGCTCATAAAAGACAATAGAAAGCGCTCGTTCGTTGCAGCCATTTTCCATTATTGAAGTAATTTATTCTGCAAATAATTGCGCTAGCGTTTTCGAGCGGCGGTCCAGAGACCTCTTAATACTTT
>NC_090751.1:28607997-28615087 GCF_036898095.1 Palaemon carinicauda | reverse complement strand
AACACATTGTAAAGTTAATTGCTATGTTTCCTAGAACATATCTTTTTTTGCATAAGTTTTTCCTTTTCTTATGTTCTGTTCATCACTTTTGTCTAATTACCCCTCGAAATATATAGTTTTATATCTTGAAACTACAGCTATCATACACTTCTTCACCATACCCACATGCGTTCAAAACTCCAAGGCTTGGTATCTAATTTTTTCTCACTTTTTATAATGATTCATGTTATGAAGCTGCAGAGCTTACCCTCCCCCCCCCCCTCTCCCCCTGCCATTTGCCAACTCTGATCATTCAAGATTGTGAGGTTGATATTTTCTGTAATTGACCGATTAAGAAAAAAAATCTTATGTGCCATTTATGAGACATTTGAACATTTCCTCTCCCAAGGTGTTCACAACCACTCAATTCACAGAATCTAGACGAACTTGAAGTTTATGGTTACAGTTGGCTCTGAGAGAAGGGGGAGTTCTTTCAACCTCCTCCTCACTAGACAATGAGCTGAATAGTCTCCCAGGCCCCATCTCATAGTGTGCAGAATTACCTAATTGAAAACATTCATAATTCTAATAAATCACAAAGCGTTTTCCTACCTTGGCACATTTGTGTTTGAATTCCAAGTCCATTTAGACTCAAACTTCTGTGCATAAATACGAACTTGAAATAAATACATCTACCTATATATATATATATATATATATATATATATATATATATATATATATATATATATATATATATATATATGTATGTATGTATGTATATATATGTGTGTTTATATATATATATGTAAATATCTGTGTATATATATATATATATATATATATATATATATATATATATATATATATATATATATATATATATATATATATATATATATAAAGGTCACGCTCAGTGCTCCCCGTCCCAAGGATAGAGGGAAGAAGGAGTAGTCATACCCTGTAAGAATATATATATATATATATATATATATATATATATATATATATATATATATATATATATATATATATATATCCGGTTACGCCCACCTCTCCTCGTCTTTAAGATATGGGGGAGAGGGAGTAGCCATTCCCTGGTTAAAGAAGATTACGTATGTATGCATATCTATCTAAATACTTAATCGTCATCTTTGACGGGTCGCCTATTAAAATAAATAAACATATGAAGTGAAACGCCCGAACAAAGACTTCCATGTCTGCGTTGGATTCAGAAATGATATATATCCTCCTCACTTCATCTTTTCATTAAAGATCCTGACTTTAGTGACCCGGTCGCATGTGTCATGTTCGCTTTCCGGGACATTAGGTCACACGCAGCTGCCAGGAATTTCTCATGGGAGATGAAATCGAACCGTGAAAATGATTCTTTAAGGGTCTTTTACTATTAGGGATATTTTTAGCTTTGGGAGCAAGTTGGTAAATTATTTATTATGAGAATATATTTCATTGGTAATCTTACAATTAGATAAATATAATATTGCATTAGTAATCTTATAAATAGAAAAATTATAAAAATTTAAACGTCATCTTTAAACTATTAATATAAAAATATTAAGTTAGAATAGTATAGCTAAGTTACTAAGTAGACTTTTTTTTAGTAATAACAGGTTAGATATAGTTCTGATAAAAAAGTCATTAAGACCAACCTTTTAATATTACTGTAGGTACTAACTAGAAATATTTTAATCATAGGAGTTTAGATAAATTTATGATAAAATTATGTTACATTACTGATTTAAATGTATACATAATCTTAGTTGGCCATTTTATAATATTTTCAATGCTAGTTTTTCATAAATCAATCTTATATAACATACCAGAACAATTTAGCTAATTACGGACCAGAAGAAATGAAGTATAAGTAGCTTCATTTTATTTTTCAGAAAAATACTAGAAATTATATATTTATAGATATGTATTTTAAGAATTGTCGAAAACAATGAAACATATTAATCGTTTTAATAATAGACGTTGAAACGTAAATAGAGAGAAATCACTCATATCAAAGTCTCATTGATATTTCCTGAAAAAAAAAAACTATTGAAAATTTGGAAAATCACAATAATTTCTAGTGTACTTAACACAAAAGCAATAAGACGGGTAGTTTCTTTCAGTGCAATGTGTCTTTGTAACTACTGTTGATGCTCCGAGGGATCTTGTATGTAAATATTTTGAGGGATCGTTTAATATAAATTTGTATGAATAAATTATTCGTTCAAAACCTTCTCCAGTCAGCGTTGCCATATCTCTGTCGACTGTGCTGTAACTTCAGCTCCCTTCAACACAGTCACACACTTGTTCACATTTCAAAGATCTAGTATATGTGCATTTTTTGGTACCCCTTGAAGCTGCACCCAAAATCGCCTTCCTGAAATAAAAGGTCTGTAGTACTTTCATCAGGTCCTTTCAATCGTATTAAGCAAGTGCATAGCAAGATCCCGTAATGACAATCACTTTTTTCATCAATCAGCAACAACAGCAAGTCCGTCTTCGTTGTAACCAATTGTTTCCAGGACCAAACAGTCGAGGACTTTTACAAATTCATTTAACATTCAGTATTATTAAAAAGCATACGAATTAACCCTACAAAATCCCTCCTCTTTAACCAAGGATTATTATTAGCGTATGTGCATTAACCAACTCGATTTTCTGAATTTGGAACCAGAAGGAGAATGTAACCCTTCTCTTTTCTCCGGTTCTCGATTCTGTATGTCCTCTTGTCTCCAGGATTTTGACCGTCAGGGATTTAGAACCCTTCTCCTTCACCTAGGCGTAGGACCAGCATTAGCCTGTTATCCACCTTGTTGATCTGTTCGTGCTACCAAAGCATTGGTTTATAAACACCTCCCATTATGTCAGGCTTGAAACCCGAAATAAGAGTATAGCCAACCCTTTTAATCAAGGGTTGAAAACATAATGAGTGTGAGACCTTCCTCTTTTATATGGGCTTGAGACCAGCTTGACAGTATATCTTTTTGCATCTGAACTTTGACCCAACTTGAGTATGCAACCCTCCTCCTTCATTTTGGCTTTTAGCATACATGATTGTGCAATCCTCCTCTATCTGGGCTTGTGGCAGACATAACTGTGCAACCCTACTTCGTCTAGGCTTGTGGCAGACATGATTGTGCAACCCTCCTCCATCCGGGCTTGTGGCAGACATGACTGTGCAACCTTCCTTCATCTGGGCTTGTGGAAGACATGATTGTGCAACAGTCGTCCATCTGGGTTTGTGGCAGACATGATTGTGCAACCCTCCATCGGGGATTGTGGCAGACATGATTGCGTAACCCTCCCCCATTTGGGCTTGGGGCAGACATGACTGTACAACCCTCCTTCATCTAGGCTTGTGGTAGACATGATTGTGCAACCCTCCTCCACCTTCGCTTGTGCTAGGCATGATTGTACAACCCTGTCCTTCATCTGAGCTTTTGCCAGACATGATTGTACAACCCCCTTCCTTTATCTGGACTTGTGCCAGACAGGATTCTACAACCCCCTCCTTCATCAAGTCTTGTGCCAGACAATGATTCTACAACCCCCTTCATAATCAAGGCTTGTGCCAAATATGTTTGTGCAACCTTTCTTTTTCTCCTGGGGTCCTGCCCTACATGATTGTGCAATCTTCCTCCTTCATTTGAACTTGTGCCAGACATGATTATGCAACCCTCCTCCTTCTCCTAGACTCGTGCTCGACACGAGTGTAAAACCCTCCTCCTTTTCCTAGACTCGTGCTCGACACGAATGTAAAACCCTCCTCCTTCTCCTAGACTCGTGCTCGACACGAGTGTAAAACCCTCCTCCTTTTCCTAGACTCGTGCTCGACACGAATGTAAAACCCTCCTCCTTCTCCTAGACTCGTGCTCGACACGAGTGTAAAACCCTCCTCCTTTTTCCTAGACACGTGTCTGACATGGGTGGTAAGTCCTCCTTGTATGTCTGTGCATGGGACCAGCATCTGTGTACCAACCCAGTGATAGATTTACGGGGAACACTTAATCCCAAATCCCCCAGGATGCTTCATCAGAAGACAATCGGTAGTCATGGCAACGTAAATGTACAATCTCCAGTCTCCGCTGCTTGCCTGGTGCTGCTCCTCTCCGCTTCGCTGGCGCATCTAATTAGGAGCAGTTAAGAAAAATCATAATAGAATAATGTTGAGGAATTAAGCATCATGTCTCTGCGGCCTCGGCTTTGCTCTGGTGCAAGTGGAAAGGGAACGATAACCCCAGTCTCTCTCTCTCTCTCTCTCTCTCTCTCTCTCTCTCTCTCTCTCTCTCTCTCTCTCTCTCTCTCTCTCTCTCTCTCTCTGACAAGTGAAAATATGAAATACTTTTTATGGTCAAACTAGATGACAGAGCGAGTTTCTGTTTTTAAAATCTTATATATATATATATATATATATATATATATATATATATATATATATATATATATATATATATATATATATATATATATATATATATGGATATGTATATATATGGATATGTATATATATGGATATATATATATATATATATATATATATATATATATATATATATATATATATATATATATATATATATATATATATATATATATGTGTGTATGTATATATATATATGTATATATATATGTGTATATATATAATATCCATACACACAAACACTTTTCAATTTTACCGCCAGATGCCATATTAGCTATTGTAAATTTCTCTGTATTGCGTACTGTAGCATATTTCAGATAATTCAGGAAGAAAGTTAAATCTAACTTATAAAAAACGACACACCCCCTTTTTTTTTTTTTTTACAGGCATTAGCTTCATACACCAATTTACAAAACTACGTGTGTATATCTATCTATTCATGTGCTATATATATATGTATGTATATATATATATATATATATATATATATATATATATATATATATATATGTGTGTGTGTGTGTGTGTGTGTGTGTGTGTGTGTGTGTGTGTGTGTGGGTGTTACTTCAAAAACGCCCATAAAAGAAGCACCTTGCAGAGGGCCAATGTGTATTGATTGAAATATAGTGATTTATTTATATTTCCTTTGTTTATTTCATGGGCCTTTTTGAAGAAACATGTTAAACTTTTCGATTACAGTTATAAGTAAGACATATATATATATATATATATATATATATATATATATATATATATATATATATATATATATATATATATATATATATATATATATATATATATATGGGTATTGTTTACGAACATCTGGAGACGAAGGATTGCTGAGAGTAAAGAAAAGAAAAAAGAAAAGAGAAAGGGGTTGAGAGAGTGAGATAGAAAACGATTGCAGTATTGCTAGCAAAAAAAGGGAAATTTAAAGGAATAGTCTTATTTATCTTCCGGCAGTTTGGGATCCTTCTGCAAAAAAAAAAATGTAAAGAAAAATTCAATATTATTCACAAAGTTTTCCAGGTACAGAGAGACGAGAGAAAATTGAATTTCCTCCCTTAAACTTTCTTTCTCTCTTTTTTTCCCCATTATTTTTCTTTTTCTTTTTTTCTTTATCGTTTTTACCAGGCTAGATGTATGAGAAGCAAACGATCAGGTTTCCTTTCCGAATCTTTTCCAGACGAAATATCTTGACTCATGCTTTGTGAGGTGGAGAGGAAAAAGAACTGGACGGGATTTCTTTCGTTGGAAAGAATAGATTTAGAAATGGGGTATCACACGATCTAGATTTATGGCAGATTTCATCACCTTGATAGTGTCACGCGAGCGCTGTTTATGGCGGATTTTATCATCTTGATAGTGTCATGCAAGGGCGGTTTATGGCAGCTCTTATCATCTTGATAGTGTCACGCAAGTGCAGCTCATGGCAGGTTTTATCATCTTGATAGTGTCACACAAGCATAATTTATGGCAGGATTTATCATCTTGATAGTGTCACGCAAGGACGGTTTATGGCAGCTCTTATCTTCTGGATAGTGTCACACAAGCATAATTTATGGCAGGATTTATCATCTTGATAGTGTCACGCAAGTGCGGTTTATGGCAGCTTTTATCATCTTGATAGTGTCACACAAGCATAATTTATGGCATAATTTATCATCTTGATAGTTTCACCTGTGCGTGGTTTATGGCAGCTTTTATCTCATATCATCTTGATAGTGTTACACGATTGCGGTTTATGGCAGTTTTTATCATTTTGATAATGTCACCCAAGTACAGTTTATGGCTGATTTTATCGTCTTGATAGTGTCACACGAGTGTGGTTTATAGCAACTTCTATCATCTTAATAGTGTCACCCAAATGCAATTTATGGCAGCTTTTATCATCTTGTTGTGTCACACGAGTTCCTTTTATGGCAACTTTTGTCATCTTGATAGTGTCACATGAGTGCAGCTTATGATAGCTTTTTTATATTGATGGTGTCACACGAGCATGGTTAATGGCAGTTTTTATCATCTTGATTGTGTCACACGAGCGTGGTTTATAAAAACTTTTATCACCTTGGTAGTGTTACACGAGCGCGGTTTATCATGGCTTTTATCATCTTCATAATGTCACACGAGCGTGTGTTATGGGAGATTTTATCATCTTGATAGCATCGCGTGAGCGCTGTTTATGGCATCATTTATCATTTAGATTGTGTCACACGAACAGAGTTAATGGCAACTTTTATCATCTTGATAGTGTCACGGGAGTGCGATTTATGGCAACTTTTATCATCTTGATGGTGTCACCCAATGTGTTTTATGCAACTTCTATCATCGTGATGGTGTCATAAAAGCGAGATTTATGGCAACTTTAATCATTTGGACAGTGAGTGCAATTCATGGGATTTATTTATTTATAGAAATTTTAATCGTCTATACAGTGACACACAAGATTGATTTATAACAACTTTAATTGGTGGCAACTTAATCTTATGGATTATGTCACGATTGAGAATTGGACAATATTTTCGTATGTTGATAGTACTGAATGACCACAATTTCTGCTACTTTATTTTGTACTGAGTTATATGAACACAACTCTTTGCACCTTATATGGCATTGCTGGTATTCACATAAGCAGTATTTGTATTTCTTAACTTAAAGGGAAATTGATTTTGA
>NC_090751.1:28600497-28602997 GCF_036898095.1 Palaemon carinicauda | reverse complement strand
TCACGGAGCTCTTCTACGAGATTATAAAAGACGTCAAAGTATAAGCTACCAAATACTCGCAGAATTCTTGCTAAAGCTTTCAAGGATTATTTCTTAACACTGCTGTAAAGATTAATTCTTATTGCACGACATTTCTTATCTTTGAGATTACTTGTACTGTTGGGTATAAAATCTAGAGAAAAAATATTTCATTTTTGTGCATCGTGGATAACATCTTGTTTGACAATTGATTCTTATCTCCTCAGACCTCCTCAAGCAAATCTTTATGTCCTGACTTATCGAGGATGATCAGTGTCAAAAGTCCTTTTTATGAGTGATTTAACATTTATTCGAGCTCAGAAATATTTGATATTATAGTGAGTAGCAGTAGTCACTTATTATATTTGTTACTTAATATATATATATATTTTTTTTTATTATAGTTTATTCTTTACTTCTCTGTTTCTTTTCCTCACTAGGGTGCTTTCCCTGTTGGAAACCTTGGGCTTTTGACAAAATGGCTTCCCAACTACGATTGGAACCTAGCTGTTAATAATAATACTTTAAGAATAATAACTCGTAATTAATTTTGTTTCATCCATAAATAAAAACTATGCATTAATATCATCTAAAAATTTCTAAAGGATTATTAGACGCCGCTCACATCGATTTCATATGATGAAAAAATCAGTTTTGTTTCCTTTTAAATGTTTAGGTCAATGAAACCTGAAACAAAGGACATATGTGATGTCCAGACTCGAAGAAAACAAGACAAGTGGAAGAAGTTGACGAAAAGAAAGGGGTAAAAAAAAAAAAGTAGCAGAAAGTTCCATATTTCGGGACGAAAGGACTGTAAAATCGCCAGAAATTTTTTTTTTTTTTTTTGCCTGTATATAAGATAAAGTCTACGATTAATGCACACCGCTTTTAACTGTCACAATAATATGAAGAAGAAACTGTAGATCAATATAATGTGCTTGATATATTGAAAATTCATTACAATTGCATAAGGGAATATGGCCGTCCTTTTTTAATGGAACGCATGAACTAATTTGAAATTATTAACTAACAAAATATTGGAAATCCAATACATTTCCTTTAGGGAATATAACCATACTTTTTGACGGAACGCGTAAACTAATTTGAAATTATTAACTAACAAAATATTGAAAATACATTACAATTCCATGATGGAAGATGACCATTCTTTTTGACGGAGCGTGTAAACTAATTTGAAATTATTAACTAACAAAATATTGAAAATTCAGTACAATTCCATGAGGGAATTGTACCTAAGAGAAGCACCTACACCCACAAGAACCAATGATCACTCGTTAATGAAGTTCTCTCCTTAAGAGATGTCGAAACTGCCTCTCAAACTTAGCGGATTATAAGAGTCAGGAAAAAGATTAGTTGGCAGATCGTTTCAGTCCAGTCTAAAGACTATTCCCTGAGACCCTGGGTACGAAAGACTTAGCCAGTAGAGAAGCGAGAAGTCATTTGGAATTTGTTAGCTGAAGTAGTTTTAAGTAACTCAGATGTTTTAAAAAGTACCTTTACATGAAAGGAAATGGTTTGTCTATTCTCTCTCTCTCTCTCTCTCTCTCTCTCTCTCTCTCTCTCTCCTCTCTCTCTCTCTCTCTCTCTCTCTCTCTCTCTCTCTCCTTGATATGATTTCATGACGTGGAGATCAAAATTCTACTACGAATGTTTAAAATAAAATTAAAACTTAATTAACATTCAATACCTAATTTATCAGTGTTTTGCAAATTTTATTTCAGTCGAGTCTTTTTGTAAATCATGTTTTATATTTCAGTTGTTTATAAGTATCCTCTATCATTAGGCGTGAATTGATAACACATCGAGGAAAAGAATATGGGATCAGATTTTGTTGATGCAATGACACTCATCGAAACTTGTTCCAACTGAACACGTTTTAGATTCTTAGGAAGAAATTCTTCTTCTTCTAACATTTGTTCATAATTAACTTCGATAATCACAGCTCAAGATCATATTATTATTATTATTACTATCCAAGCTACAACCCTAATTGGAAAAGCAAGATGCTATAAGCCCAGGGGCCTCAATAGGGACAAATAGCCCAGTGAGGAAAGGAAATAAAGAAATAAATAGCTGAAGAGAATAAATTAACAATAAATCATTCTAAAAAAAGTAATGTCAAAAGAGATATGTCATATATAAACCTTTTGTATGAGGTCTCATAAGTTGGTAACTAGGATCATCGTCATCTTTTCCTAGACCTATTGACGCAAAGGGCCTCGGTTAGATTTCGCCAGAAGTCTCTTATCTTGAGCTTTTAATTCAGTACTTCTCCATTCATCATCTCCTACATCGCGTTCCATAGTCCTCAACCATGTAGGCCTTGGTCTTTCAACTCTTCTAGTGCCTTGTGGAGCCCAGCTGAACGCTTGGTGAACTAATCTCTCTTCGGAAGTGCTAAGAGCGTGCCCAAACCATCTCCATCTACCCCTCGAATAATCTCTCTTATAGTTTCATTTTT
>NC_090751.1:28580497-28592997 GCF_036898095.1 Palaemon carinicauda | reverse complement strand
GCCAGAGGCTATATAACAAATCTATTACTTTTTTCGCAAATGGAAACATCACCTCCTAATAATGGTAGAAAATCCCACGAAAGTATATTCATTGTGAACTGCAGTCTATCGTCGTATTTATTTAATTTAGCAGGATTTATACCAGCACGGGCTCTTGCTTCTTTCACTTCTGTTAACAACCATTATCCCAGAAAGGGTTATTCGTAATTACTAGTGTACGCGACGCGTCAAAAAATGACTGCTAAATATTTGATAGATATGCACATACACCCACACCTATCCCCCTCTCACCAGGGTGTGACCACTCCCTCTCGCCTAACTGAGAGACGGGAATGGCTGAGCGTGACCGGAATATATATATATATATATATATATATATATATATATATATATATATATATATATATATATATATATATATATTGGGATGGCATATATATATGTATACATTATCTATCTATCTATCTATCTATATATATATATATATATATATATATAAGTATTAGACTCTAGGTAAGTTAGTTTTGATTGTATAGATTTAAATCACCATCACATAGTTGTTTTATTATGTAGAAAAGGCAGTGTTATATTTGATGATTATTAAGCAGATACGAATTTGGAACATCCTTTCATTGTACAAATAACTAAATAAATGTAATTAAAAAACTTAGGAAAGTAATTAGGGAAGTTACGAAAGATATATACAAATATAGATTAAACTGACAGTGACAAAGAAGGTATGTAGCTGCATAAAGAAACAACCAACTATGAGAAAGAATTAAATACACACACACACTCATATATATATATATATATATATATATATATATATATATATATATATATATATATATATATATATATAAATATATATATATATATATATATATATATATATATATATATATATATATATATATATATATGTGTGTAATATAATGTATAATATATGTATATATATAGATAGATAGATAGATAGATAGATAGATAGATAGATAGATAGATATCCATTTCATGATAAGCTTTATACATAAATTGTGTTTATATATATTCAGTATATATATATATATATATATATATATATATATATATATATATATATATACATATATGTATATATATATATATATATATATATATATATATATATATATATATATATATATATATTATATGTATATATATAGATAGATCGATAGATAGACATATGTAAATAGATTTATATATATACATATATATATACAGTATATAAATTATATAGATATATATATATGTATATGTATAAATCAATTATATGTATGTATATATAGAAATATCGGTGTGTATATATATATATATATATATATATATATATATATATATATATATATATATATATATATATATATATATATATATACAGTATGTATATAAGATATATTTGTTTATTTATATATATATATATATATATATATATATATATATATATATATATATATATATATATATATATATATATACGTATGTATATATATACAGTATATATACTGTATATATATATAAAACAAAAGCTTAAAGAATATGGTTTCTTCTTGAAAGTAGAATATAAATCTTCCGTCTCCAATAAATGTGCAACGTTTTATGGCATATAAACCGCAGGATTGACTTCGCATTTCAGTCCGTTCAATGCATCATGTTTGTCGTAAATATTGACATTTGTTTACTTATTGACGTTTATGACCAAGGTCATTAATTCTTCCCATGAGAAATAGCCAATTTTTTTTTGTATTTCAAATTGAAATACAGACCATATAAGGTTTTATAACTCTATAGATCACGGGGTACACAATTGGAATTAATATTGTTTGCATTAAAAGGATATCGAAATATGATTATGTTTTGGCAGTTTTATAGATATGGAACTGCGTGCCAATGTACAATGCCAAAATATGAGTTATTCAGTGGTATCAACAATGATTTTCCTTTTGGATAAGCTAAATAATCTGTTATATCTTAAAAAAAAAAAAAAAAAAAAAAAAAAAGAATTATGATGTTGATCAACCAAATTTCTGACACACGTTAGTAAATTTTTCTGTTTACTTTGATATTAGTTTTTTTGTTAATGATTATGATAGTTAATTTAGAATTGCTTTAACGCAAAAATCAGTTTGTTAAGAATTTACTGTAACGCAGAAATCTAGATATTCTCAGTTTTCAAACATTGTATCTAACATGATTTAAGAAATTAATCTAACACAAAATTGTGATCTTGATGATAAAGAAAAATTAGGCAGCAAACGTCAGTTCTCTTAAGAAATTAACCTAAAAACGAAATAATGTTTTCGACACCTAGCAAAAGCAACACTTTAGTTTCAAGGAGTTAATGGATTTTGGATGTCTTAAAGACTTTATTCCATTCCCGGAGACTCCATTTGCTCTTGGGTAGAGTGAATTAGTTAAGAGTTTTTATAATCTTGTCCAACTTATATTTGAAAGCGTTTACCGCGTTTCAGTACGCTAGAGAATATTTTGCAATGACTAAAGTTGCAACTGCATTGCTTAGATTTGTAGTGTGCTAGCTAGTAAAGTTGACTGTAGACCCTAGGACAAAGTTCAGGCGGTTCGATTTGTAGTGTGCTAGCTAGTAAAGTTGACTGTAGACCCTAGGACAAAGTTCAGGCGGTTCGATTTGTAGTGTGCTAGCTAGTAAAGTTGACTGTAGACCCTAGGACAAAGTTCAGGCGGTTCGATTTGTAGTGTGCTAGCTAGTAAAGTTGACTGTAGACCATAGGACACAGTTCAGGCGGTTCGATTTGTAGTGTGCTAGCTAGTAAAGTTGACTGTAGACCCTAGGACAAAGTTCAGGCGGTTCGATTTGTAGTGTGCTAGCTAGTAAAGTTGACTGTAGACCATAGGACACAGTTCAGGCGGTTCGATTTGTAGTGTGCTAGCTAGTAAAATTGACTGTAGACCATAGGACAAAGTTCAGGCTGTTGATTACTCGAGTTTCAAGTAAAGTATTCTCTATATATAAATGAGCTTAATTGTTTTGTTATGGTAAGAAATGAAATATAAGTGATTATTCTATATGTTTTATCCACACGACTACTTTTATTTAGTTTATAAGAAAATAAACACTAGCTTGAATGCCAGGAGAACTTCATATGAAGCTGTTTGTATTTGTGAGCGTGTGTGTATGGTCATATGTATGTATGTGTGTATGTGCGTGTGTTTGTGCGAGAGAGAGAGAGAGAGAGAGAGAGAGAGAGAGAGAGAGAGAGAGAGAGAGAGAGAGAGAGAGAGAGAGAGAGAGAGAGTAGTAAATAGGTGGCGAAGTAAAAGCCCACACAACAAGAATGCCAATCCAGGCTCCCATACATAAGCCTACTCTTAATAAACAAAGAGGGCTTAGATGTGTAAAGCTTAAGCTTAGTTTATCCTTCATGAATGTTTCCGTCGACGAACGAAAAATCTACATGGATTAATTTCAGACGAACTTCTCGAAGTTTTATTTTTCAATATTTTTCCTTTCGTATATTTTATGTTTGTATCAGAAAAGTCTTAAAATTCATTTGAAAAAAGAAAAAATTGCATTTTCAATGCATTTTATTTTATCAGAATTTTAGATTTTTTTTTCAATAAACGTCACATCGTTTCCATGAACGTTAACGTATTTTTGAGCGAAGTCAAAAGAAAAGGGATCACTACAAAATGATCTCATTCTGGTTCCCGTGACATTGACTTTAATCCCGCGTAATCTCGGAAGATCTTGGCGAGAGAGGAATGGAGGGGGGGGGGGCTGTCATAGGTCACATCCTTGGGGGTCTTGGGGATGGGGAGTTGTTAGGTGGCGGAGAATCCTACATCTTGAGAAGCTTGTTGTTTCTGGCGCTGTTTTGCTGTAAAGAGGCTGATGCTGTCATCTGTAGATCGTGTGCTGTCTTGGCAAAGTTCTCTGATTTTTGTTATGCTAGTTGCTGTTGTTGCTGTTTTTTTTTTTTTTTTTTTTTTTACCTTCTTTTTTTTAGATTTTTGGCTGTAATTTTCTGGGATTTTTCCTATTCCGTTGTTCCTTTATTTACTTATTTATTTTATTTATTTATTTTTTGCAGTAGTTGCTCCAGTTTTCTGTGAGTTTTGCTCTTCTGTTGTTGTTTTTTTATCATTTATTACACCAATTTTCTGTTACTTTTGCTATTCCGTTGTTGCTGTTTTCTATATTTGTTGCTCCAATTTCGCTCATATTATCGATTTGATATTTGGCATATAGTAAGTTTTTTTTCCAACCCTATGGTGTGTATGCACTTCACATTTTCAATATTTGTACAATATTTTTTCAAGTTTGTCATTATTGGTGTTTTTTCGTCCATCTAATCCGAATGTCTTACGACCTTTTTATTTTTTATTTTTTTTTTTTTTTTAGATTTTATTGAGTAACATACAAATCATACATTGGTACATAAGATTGATATACAAAATATCTTTTCCCACATACAGCTACTATTCAAAAGCTAACCATTACATAATACAGTATTTAATTCATAACATCAAGGAATTACCAGAATAATGATAATGATTATATGTTTCAATTAAAAACATGACATATCTTTGGTTTGTTTATCCTTTCCCCTCTTTTATGTCTTTTATCGTTTGTCTGCCATTCCTCCTTTTGTTCTGTTGTTGACATTCTTCCTTCTTTTTTTTTTCTTTTTTTTTTTTGTGTAGCGAGCTTAATGGCTCTATTTGTTTAACCCAGTCTTAGTTAATTAAATCGACGTTTTGTTTATTTTCATTTCCTTCGTTGGTTTGTTGTTCTTGTTTAGCTACCTGTCTCCTGGTCTAATCCTTGCCCTCGTTTTCCTTTAATCTCTACTCTCGTGCATTTCTTATTCTCATTTATTATCCTACCATTCCTCTTATATCTTTATTTATTTGTTCTCATCTAAATTGTTAAAAAGTTTCATTTATAAAAAGGTATATGTTTGGCAACCTTTATTCCAGGATTTTTACCTTTTAAGGATATATTGACGTAAAGGAGTGATATTACGGTCACCAACCTGTAAAAGATAATAACAAAGTATGCTGAGATTACGGTCGCCCGTATTTTACTGTAATACGGCTGAAACCCGTATATTTTTACACACACAACCACATACACACACACACACACACACACACACACACATATATATATATATATATATATATATATATATATATATATATATATATATATATATATATATATGTATATATATATGTATATATTTATATATATATATGTGTGTGTGTATGTGTGTGTGTATATATATATATATATATATATATATATATATATATATATATATATATATATATATATATATATATATATCATCAGAAATGTCCCTCCGCTCTCATCTGCTTATGGTCTTTCTATGCCATTCTATACCCGCAAATATTTTTTAGCTCATCAATCCGTTATCTTCTCTTCATTCCCCTGCTTCTTTTGCATTCTCTAGGGGCCCATTCTGTTATTCTTAAATGTCCATCTATTATCTTTCATTCTCATTATATGTCCTCCCATATCCATTTCTTATTCTTCCATGTCAGAATACCATATACTTTACTTTGCTCTCGTATCCATTTATCTTCTGAAGAATTAAAAAAGAAAAAAGAATCTGATCAAGTTTACACTCAAATAACATATATACGAAAGAAACAGAAACAAATTATCAATACTGAACAGACTCACAGAGCAAGGACAAAACTTTGGAGAGAAACAACGAAAATAATCACCTCTAAACAGATTATTATTATTATTATTATTATTATTATTATTATTATTATTATTATTATTATCATCATAACTAGATAAGTTACAACCCTAGTTGGAAAAGCAGGATGCTATAAGCCCAAGGGCTCCAAGAGGGAAAAAATAACCCAGTGAGGAAAAGAAATAAGGAAATAAATAAACAATATGAGAAGTAATGAACAATTAGAATAAAGTATTTTAAAAACATTAACAACATTAAAACAGATATTTCATATATAAACTATAAAAAAGACTTATGTCACCCTGTTCAACATGAAAAACATTTGCTGCAAGTTTGAACTTTGGAAGTTCTACTGATTCAACTACCCGATTTAGAGAACATACTGTTCTCTGAACTGCGCCAGTTTCTGCAACACTATTTGCATAGACATCAGCCTGAAACCATAGACTGGGTGGCAACGACTTTGCCAAAGCTGAGATCACTTCCTTCATAAGTTTCCTGACCTTTGCTCTCCGCCTCGACGAAACAGACATCTAAAATGATTCCACGTCTTAAAGGATTGCGCGCCTCTGATGGTTTACGCGACCCCCTCTCCCATATGCCAAGCTCCCCCTACCCCCTACCGAGCAATATCTCACATCCCCTACCCTCTATCAACCCCTCTCAAAACATACCCCTCCCCCAAACATTCCCCTCCCTCTACATTCCTACTCCTACCGACCCCTTTCCTCTACCCCGTCCTAACTCCTACGATCAAAATCCTGCATTTCACTACCCCCTCCCCTTCTATCACCTCTCCCCCTACTCTCCCCTCTCCCCTTCCCCCATAAAAGAAATAAGGACTCGCTCCATTGGATGGGCGGTGTGTCGCGATGACGTGTGTGTCTTTTGGGGTGGGGGGGGAAGGTGGTGGAGAGCATCAAAAGGAAAGCAAAAAATTGGTTGCTAGGTAATATGTTGAGGTTAAAGAATGACTGAAGCATTACTCTATTTCTTTGAGATTTTTTTTTCTTTTTAGTTTTTACTCTTGGAGGAAGTGGATATTTTTTTTTAAAGATGACGGTGAACGTTTTTTTTTTTATTGTTGTAGATGATCAAGTTTCTTTAATCTGTGTTCATGAAGTCAAATTTTGCAGTTGAAGATTTTATTTTATTTTATTCCTTTATTCATATATTAATAAAAAAATTCTATTTAATTTGTTGCTTAATTTTATATTATTCTATTTCAAATGGACGTTGATTCCTGGCCGTAAATAAATGTATGAACTACATACACTACAGCCAAATCTTCTTTGAATTTTATGTTGAACTGGATGACATAAGTATTTTCATAGTTTATATATGATAAATCTGTTTTAACTTTGTTACCGTTCTGGAGACATTTTATACTCATTATTCATTACTTCTTATGTAGTTTATTTATTTCCTTATTTCCTTTCCTCATTTAGCAATTTGTACCCTTTTGGAGCCCTCGGGCCTATAATAATAATGATAATGATCATCATCATCATCATCATCATCATCCTAATAATAATAATAATAATAATAATAATAATAATAATAATAATAATAATAATAATAATAATGACGATGATGATTATGCTCGAATTTTATTTACGAAAATATATTCTTCCAAATTGTGCCCGAGTGCACCCCCAAGTTAGGTGTATTAATTTTTATGCAGTATTTATTTAATATCTCAAATTTATGAAATTTTTCGTAATTTTTAATAAGGAATATATATGAAATACTATCTATTTAAAGTTTTAAGATTGTATTTCAGATGAAATTTAGAATATATTGTATTCCTGTTTCCTTCGCTCCAAAACAACAATTTGCATGCACGGGAAAATTCATAAGATTTGATAACAATAAAATTTTTATTTTATCATTTAACTAATTTTGATACAGTAATTCTCAAGATTTGATGACAATGACATTTTTATTTTATTATTTAACATATTTTGATTAAGTAATTCACAATATCTGATAACAATGACATTTTTATTTTATCATTTAACACATTTTGAAAATATAATTCAAAAAATTTGATAACAATGACATTTTTATTTTATTATTTAACACATTTTGATAAAACAATTCACAAGATTTGATAACAAAGGAATTTTTATTTTATCATTTAACAAATTTTGATAAAATAATTCACAATATTTGATAACAATGACATTTTTATTTTATCATTTAAGACATTCTGATGAAATAATTCACAAGATTTTATGACATTTTTATTTTATCATTTAACACATTTTGATAAAATAATTCTCAAGATTTGATAACAATGGCATTTTTATTTTATCATATAACACATTTTGATAAAACACTAATTTTTTAGACTCAAAACATTTAACTTTAAATTCTGAAAAGAAATTAATATATTTGACAAAGGCTCAATGATATACATCATAATAGGCTTTCATTGTATTGGAATTATCTTTTCATTTCAATATATGTCACAGGGGCCGGGGGGTGGGGGGCGGGGGTTTTCCATCATACTTTTTAATCATCATATTAATGACGAATCAAAATCTAATTTCATGATTCCTGATGAATTTCCGCCTTGTGAACATCTAATCAGGGTGATTTTGGAAAAGTCATTGAAGTGATTGATTTATTTATCAGAAATGATTATCTATGTTGGTTTGTCAGTTCTTATAAAGTGGACTTATCTGTCGAACCAAAAGCAGTAGGAAAAAATTCATTTTTTATTAAATTTTGTTAGGTCCTAAAAAAAGAACATTTTTTAAAATTAGTCGTACCCTAAAAACTAGCAGATTTTTTATTAAATTTTGTTAGGTCCTAAAAAAAGAACAGATTTTAAAATTAGTTGTACCCTAAAAACTAGCAGATTTTTTATTAAATTTTGTTAGGTCCTAAAAAAAGAACAGATTTTAAAATTAGTCGTACCCTAAAAACTAGCAGATTTTTTTATTAAATTTTGTTAGGTCCTAAAAAAAGAACAGATTTTAAAATTAGTCGTACCCTAAAAACTAGCAGATTTTTTATTAAATTTTGTTAGGTCCTAAAAAAAGAACAGATTTTAAAATTAGTCGTACCCTAAAAACTAGCAGATAAAGGATGTTTTAAATTAAATTTTCAAGAAAAGTAAATAGGATCATATAATATGATAAATTTTCTCTCAAAGAAACGATAATAGATATTTAAACTGTTTTTTCCCAAAAGAAACAGATGAAGTTTTTTTTTATTTCTAAAAAAAGAGTAAAAGATTAGGTTACATGACTAATCTTCTACCAAAAAGAAACGATGATAAAATTTAAACTGATCTTTCCCCAAAATGAAACAAATGAAGAAATATTTAAAAACTAACAGTAGAAGAAGCTTTAGAATTAATCTTTCAAGAAAAGTAATTGAAAATTAGCTTATATGATTAATCTTCTCTCAAAAGAAACAATAATGAAAATTTAAACTGATCTTTTCCCAAAAAGAAACAGATGAAAATGTTTTTAAAAACTAACAGAAGAAGTTTTAAAATATTTTTTTCAAGAAAAGTAAAAGAAAATTATGTGATTATTCCTCTAAAAGAAAAAACTAATAAAATTTAAACTGTCCTTTCCCAAAAGAAACAGATAAAGAAACTTTTATCATTGTTTATCCCTCACAATGAATGGCTACCAAAAAGACTATTTACATCAACAAAACAACCTCCAAGTTACGCAACATCACCCATGTTAAAAGCAAGATAAATGTTTTTGCGACGGATTTTTATCTCGAGCGGCCACGTAACCGCGCGGTTAGATAAGCCGACAGGGTTGCCAGGTTGGCCTTTGTTCAGGCCAAAAACTCCAAATTTGTCCTTTTTTTCATGCTAGATACCTAAATTTGGCCTTTTTGAAATTGGTTAGCCTGAAATGCTATATTTTCGGCCTTTTTCTACTATTAGGTTGGCCTTTTAAATCTGCAGTTGATCAGATGTTGGCCTTTTCACATATGGAAAACCTGGCAACCCTGATCCGGACAAGAGATGATGAACCGTTGTGGACCTTTATTTAGGGGTTTACGGCTGTGAAGGGGGTTTAGTTCTTGGCCTGTTTGCATAGATGGACTCGCTAATCGTCGTGTCTGCTTGTGTTTGACAAAGGCTTTTGGCCGGAAGGTTTATGGCTGTTGGTTTTAACTCACTGACGATTATCTCCCCCCCCCCCCCTCTCTCTCTCTCTCTCTCTCTCTCTCTCTCTCTCTCTCTCTCTCTCTCTCTCTCTCTCTCTCTCTCTCTCTCTCACTAAAATATGTTCCGTGAGATTTTACAGCTTCCCTTGTGTGTAATGCATTACCAAATGATTTGCCGTGTATATATATATATATATATATATATATATATATATATATATATATATATATATATATATATATATATATATATATATATATATATATATACAATATCAATATATATATATATATATATATATATATACAATATCAATATATATATATATATATATATATATATATATATATATATATATATATATATATATATGTCAATAGGATTTTACAGCTTCCTTTGTGTCTAATACATTACCAAAATTTGTCGAGTATATACTGTATATACTCGACAATTTTTTGTGTATGTGTGTGTGTGTATATATATATATATATATATGTATGTGTGTATATAATATATATATATATATATATATATATATATATATATATATATATATATATATATATATACATATGTATATATTTAATAATATAATATATATATATATAGATATATATATGAATATATATTTATATATATATACTGTATATATATATATATATATATATATATATATATATATATATATACATATATATATATATATATATATATATATATATATATATATATTGTGTGTGTGTCTATGTCTGTGTTTGTGAGACAAGACCTACTGATCACTTTTCACCGTTCATTTATGCTTCTATATTATCCTTAATCTATCAACTTGTTCATTACTTCACCATTTATTGGATTCTCAGTGTCACCAGTACATACCTTGAACCCATGTGTAAGAATATACCACAAATTATCGTGCAGTGGTTCGAATCCTGCCACGGAAAACAGATTTTCTTCATTATTTCCACACTGGATACAGTCTTCGAATTGATAAAAAAAGTCTTACTTATTAAGGAAGTAAAGCCACATATATCCAAAATAGACAAAGGCTATAGTCATCTTTCTAGCCACTCAGATCTAAAAATTACAATGATTATCAACATCTTTTTAGTCACAGATATCTAAAAAAGAGAAAAAAATTGAAATAGTTTTTATAGTAAAAATGAAGGAAATTAGATTAGTTGGTGCAAATCCAAAGAAAAGAAATGTAAACTAGTAATTTCATCGAAAGAGTGCATTTAAGTTTTTTTTTTTTTTTTAATACCCCAGTCGGACAAAGAAACTCCGGGTATCACCGATTCATATCCTGAGGCTTTTAAAACTAGTATTTACGACTGTAGCTCTGTGAATGGCTCAATTAATCATTGCGATAATTGGACGGCATAATTAATAAGCAACATACATATGATAATGCGAAAGAAAATAGATAAGAGAGATAAATCAGGAGATGTGGATGATGGATAAATCCAAGGAATAAATATTGTGCGATGTTTAAATCACAATTGTATAATGAAGGAGAATATCTTTTGAATTTGAATATATTTAATATTGTTTTATTGTTCATATTGCTAGGTTCATATCAAACAGTAGAGGAGGTATAATTACCTTCAATTATTGGCTATTTTCTTCGTATTTTCTCTTTATATTCTACATTTTCAATAGAATATATGCAATATATTCTCCATACGCATTTTATTATTGTTATTATTATTATTATTATTATTATTATTATTATTATTATTATTATTATTATTATTATTATTTCTTGATCTCCCATTTTGAACAAACTTGAAAAAAACTGTATTTTGACGCTGAGTGGTAAAACCAGACACCAGCGCATGTTTATATAGCCCAAATTTCTAATATTGATTAATCCAATCAAGCTCATTATTTATCAAAGTCGACTAATTCAAAAATCCAATAATTTCATTGAAATCTATCCACAATATTTCGAGATATAAAGGTTTTAAAGGTAGCTCGTGAATGTCATCGGCAAGGGACAGTGACAATGTCTTAGCTGCCTAGGAGGACAGTATCCTAAAGACTGACCTTATACATATATGATCACCTTCCTAGGCCCCTCTCCATCAAGCTAAGTCCAGGGACAGCTAGGCAATAGCTGCTTATGTCTCAGCAGGTAGCCCTTTAGGCTCTATTAACTCACAAGGATTGTGAGGTTGCAAACACTACAAGAAACTATTGAGCTAGATAGGGTCTCGAACCTCCGTTCAGAAGATCGATAAGTAGTAATGTTTTCAATATGCTACCGCAACAGGTAAAGAGTTACCCGTCAAACACGCATACTGTCAAGCAAACAGTGTTGAAGGGGAATGTTAAAGCTCTGTAACTGAAGTAACGACACTTTTGTGTCTTGTTTGTTTAAAGAGACTACGGTAAAGTAACCACATTCACAGCCTATTGGTAACGTCCTTGTCTGGTGATCGCCAGACTGGGGTTCGAGTCTTGCTCAAACTCGTTAGTTCCTTTAGTGTCTGCAACCTCACCATTCTTATGAGCTAAGGAGGCGGGGTTTGGGGGAGGCTATAGGTCTACTTACTGAGTCATCAGCAGTCATTGCCTTGCCCTCCCTGGTTCTAGCTTAGGTGGAGAAGGGCTTGGTC
>NC_090751.1:28542954-28572954 GCF_036898095.1 Palaemon carinicauda | reverse complement strand
AATAAGATAGAATAGTGTGCCCGAGTGTACCCTCAAGCAAGAAAACTCCAACCCCATATGAATAAGGTATATGTTGTGCGGTTCACACATATATAATTTATTAAGCAGTTAAAACACAATTTGCTTACTGGTAGTATAAGTCTATTTATTTGGCTGAGTCTACGTGCACATAGAAACAAAGGTAACTTCAGAAACAAGGCTTTTCTCCTGACATTTACCACCTGCCGCTAACAGCTGGTGTTTCTTTTGCTTGCTATGTGTTTGCATGTAAGCACCAGCTGTGTTTACATTTGCTATTTTACTGCTATGTTTTCCTTAGTAGCGATGTGAGGCTTGTTTTTACTTTCATTTTATTTGTCTTGTATTTTGTTATATTTTTACATGGATAACAATGTTTATATTTGCTCAAATTTTTATGATTTGGCTTTGCTTATTTTTTTTTTTTTTATACATCCTGTTAGATATTATCATTCTTTATTTTTCCAATCACAGGAATTGATATTTTTTAGTTTCACTTGCTTCTATTTTTATTTTATTTTCTTTGTATTTTGTTATATTTTTACATGGATAACAATGTTTATATTTGCTCCAAATTTTTATGATTGGGCTTTGCTCTTTTTTTTATACTTCCTGTTAAATATCATTATTCTTTATTTTTTCAATCACATAAATTGATATTTTTATTTTCACATGAATTCAGTTTCTCTCCTTTTATCGTGACAATTTTAGATTACCTCATTGAATTATTCTGTAAGGAAATCTTGTTACAGAATTAGTCATGATTAAACGGACGTCATTTTAAAGAGAAATAATTGATGATGGGAGTCCATGATTGAACAAACAATTTTCATTTATCTATTTTTTACTTTTGTATTATCTGTGTATTTGTATGTATATATACTATAAATGCGTGTATATACATGTATAATATATATATATATATATATATATATATATATATATATATATATATATATATATATATATATATATAGATAGATAGATAGACGATCGATCGATAGGTAGATAGATATGTATGTATGTATGTATGTATGTATGTATGTATGTATGTATGTATGTATTTATGTATGCACGTACATTTTCAAGTAACGAAAGCAAAAATGAAGAATTGACTGTAGTTAGTACTTCGTCTCATTGGCATCACCAGACTCAATAATAATAAAAGCATCGTTGAATTGTATTTATATACACATACACTTAAATATATAGGTTTATGTATATGTGGGCTGTGGCACCCTAGCAGTACCAGCCAAACTCGGCTGAATCCCTCGTCAGGCTGGGAGGAACGTAGAGAGGAAAGCTCCCCTTTGTTTCATTTTTTTGATGTCGGCTACCCCACAAAATTGGGGCGAGTGCCTTGGTAAATAGATCGATGTATGTGTACATAATATATATATATATATATATATATATATATATATATATATATATATATATATATATATATATATATATATATATATATATATATATATATATATTGAATAAGATAGGACTACTATAGTAAATTTTTTTAATGAGGCATATTTGCACCAACTCGCAGGGGTGCCATTTTAGCTCGGAAAAGTTTCCTGATCGCTGATTGGTTGGAAAGTTAATTCTAATCAATCAGCTATCAGGAAAGTTTTCCGAGCTAAAAGGGCACCGGTGCGAGTCGGTGCAAATACGCCTCATTAAAATAAATTGAGTATAGTTTCTATTTTAACCTAAGTCTTCGCATCTCTCTCTCTCTCTCTCTCTCTCTCTCTCTCTCTCTCTCTCTCTCTCTCTCTCTCTCTCTCTCTCTCTCTTAACAAGTGTTCCATCATCGCACTTATGTCGGGGATCTGCTTTATTAAATCATCATCAGCATCAACATCCGGGATCTGGTCTGCTTAAAATCACTTCGCCTGCTTTCTGGTCACCTGCTGCAGCGCTGGTCTCTCTCTCTCTCTCTCTCTCTCTCTCTCTCTCTCTCTCTCTCTCTCTCTCTCTCTCTCTCTCTCTCTCTCTCTCTCTCTCACTTTTGATTTTAATATCGCTGCAAATGGCCTTTGGTCTTCGTTAATGGCGGAGCTGTAATCCAAGGACATAAAAGTGTTTTATGACCAGCTGTTTTTAGGGTACGTCGTCTTTTCAAGTTTATTGGATTCATTTTCTTCCCTTTTTTCGGAGTTCTCTTTTGAAAATTATTTTTGATATTATTTTTGTTGATTTTATTATTGTTGCATTTTCATAAAATTTCTTATTATTCTGTCTTGTGGTTTCTGTGTTTAATTTTCTCTCTTCTCTTGCGTTGTTCGCTTTTTCTTAATTCATGAATTAATTTTAAAACAAAATCTGCTGGATTCGTGATAATATGTAAGAAGTCGTATATCTGTCTTCAGATATTAGTTTCTTGATACATGAATTTATTTTTTTATTAACCTTATATGTACGTTATATGATTGTTATCCTATATATATATATATATATATATATATATATATATATATATATATATATATATATATATATATATATATATATATATATATATAAGATTTGCAATAACCTTCGCCCTTTTCTTCTTGTCCTCCTTGACATTTCTACTGTACTTTTTATCTAGTAATTTTCAGCTTATTTCAGTATGAGGTCATTTTTAAGAGGTTATTTATCTATTTATTTACACACACACAGACATATATATATATATATATATATATATATATATATATATATATATATATATATATATATATATATATATATATATAAATTCTATATAATTTACGGCAAGCTGTATTTGCTTTTACCATTCTTTGGTTTAACCATTGTTAATTATCATCGACTGTTATTATTCATTCAGTGACCTACCTTTTGGCAGCTCACCGCTTTTGTGACCCACATGCCAGATCGAGTACATATTAAATGTCGTCTTTAATCCACATCACGACTGAATTCAAAAGTCATCATCAGGATGATAATGGAATTAATATTGGGTAATTACATAGTAAACCATATTATTATTATTATTATTATTATTATTATTATTATTATTATTATTATTATTATTATTGTTGTTGTTAGTATTATTAGCTAAGCTACAATCCTACTTTGAAAAGCAGAATGCTATAAGCGCAAAGGCTCCAACAGGGGAAATAACCCAGTGAGGAAAGGAAATAAGAAAACAGATAGTTTAGCGAGCCTGAGTGTTCCCTCAAACAAGAGATCTCTAACCCAAGACATTGAAAAACCACAGTACAGAGACTATGGCACTTCCCAAGACTAGAGAACAATGGTTTGATTTTGAAGTGTGTTCATAGAAGAGCTGCTTACCATAACTGAAGAGTCTCTTTTATCCTTACCGAGTGGAAAGTAGCCACTGAACAATTACAGTGCAGTAGTTAACCACTTGAGTGAAAAAGAATTTTTTGGGTTAGCTTAGCGTTGTCAGATGTATGGGGAAATATGAAAATAGGTAAAGCATGATATAAAACATTAAATTCAATGTTAACTTTAACTGAAAAATAAGTAAATCTCTTTTATTGCTTTGGAAGGTGAGGTGAGGTTTTAACCACATCCAGTGACATCCTATTTATTTTTTGCAGGTAGGAGCAAATTTAAATGTTGATTATAAATGGGAAAAGGGTGATGGAACGACGAAAGCTAAATTGAATGGGGGAAGATTGTA
Organism: Palaemon carinicauda; assembly: GCF_036898095.1. Classification (NCBI taxonomy): domain Eukaryota; kingdom Metazoa; phylum Arthropoda; class Malacostraca; order Decapoda; family Palaemonidae; genus Palaemon; species Palaemon carinicauda. Next base: position 28,569,281 of record NC_090751.1, on the reverse strand, counting down.
ATAAGTTTTTAGATTGCATTGGTTTACATTATAGAATTAGGGCTAAACTCCCTTTCATGGAGGTGAAGTGTGTATGCTGAATGCAGTTATTTTAAGAATTCTGAAGGTGTTAAGACGAACTGTTAAGGCGGTGTATGGAGCGAGAGGAAAACTCAAAGGTCTAGAAATCTGGAGATACGTAGAAGGGGTAAAAAATATTCTGCTGAAAATATGGATCGGAATTGTTTAAGGAAATTGGGTCTTGTAGAGAAAAATCAGGGTGAAAGGCTTGATCGAAAGGCCTAGAAAGGGTTATATAAATATTTGAAAAAGAATATTGGGAAAGAATATAATAAAAAAAAAATACATATTAGATAGAGATAAATGGCGCGATATCATATCTGATGCAGGGCTCAACACTAAGTGCTCCTTTATATACAAAGCTCAATGCAACAGGAAATTTAATTTTTAAAACCGACACCGTTACCGGTGATAAAAACAGGCATGTTTATTCAGGTTCCTTTTAGTGCGAGGGAAGAGCGAAGATAAAAGCATGATATATACACAAAATGAACTATGTACAATCGTGTGACACACGGTTGGTACAACGTTTATGAAGCAACTAACATTCCGGAAGTTTTCTGCACTTGGCTCCTCTCTGATTCAGTCGTTAATGTTTGAATGTGGCAGCAACTGTTTGTGCTTTATTCTCTCGGGCGAGACAATGTTGTACCACCCGTGTGTCACACGATCGTACATAGTAACAACATTTCTCTTTATTTGTATATATTATCCTTTGTATCTTCACTCTCCCCTCGCACTGACTGCAACTTGCATGAACCTGTCTGCCTATCTCTCATTGTTAATTGTGACCTTCTTGCCGGGACCTATAGTCAATTTCTTTTAGTGAGGTATATTTGCACTGAATCACAGCGGTGCCCTTTTAGCTAGGAAAAGTTTCCTGATCGCTGATTGGTTGGACAAGATAATTCTAACCAATCAGCGATCAGGAAATTTTTCTGAGTTAAAAGGGCACCGTTGCAAGTCGGTGCAAATCTGCTTCGCTAAAAGAAATGGACTATAGGGTGTATATATACTCGATGTGTCTATAATAAAGTACTCAATTGCTTTTGTACCAACCGTGTGTCACACAATTGTACATAATTATTTTGTATATATTATGCTTGTATCTGCGCTCTTCCCTCGCACTAAAAAGAACCTGAATGATCATGTCTCCGGTTTTGCTCTGAACATGTCTGTCTCTCGAACATGTTATGTCCTGTTGCCTTGAGGTTTGGAATATAAAGAAGAGTGTTCCTTAATAAAACTCAGTTGATTGCATCCTGCCTTTGAGTTCACGACTCCTCTCTCGGCCCGTCACATTGGTGACCCCGGAAGTCGACTCACTCCCACTGCCTTCCACCCCCACCTCCCTCGCCCCTCCATCGTTGGTACTATGACGGAGATGGACTCTACTACAGCAGTTGGCGCTGCGGCCGCCCCATTGAAACTTTCACCGTTCGCCAGCGGAGAAGCGTTTGCTTGGTTTCAGCGCTCAGAAGTCCAGTTTCGTATCAGGGGCGTGACTCGCTCAACCACCAAAGCGGATTATGTTCTCGCGGCGATACCTGAGGACACCTTCCCAGAAATATCCGACTGGCTTTGTGAACAAGGAGACACCCCAATAGCGTATGACGCCCTCAAAACATACCTTTTGCAGCTGTACTCGCCGTCGCCAGCCGCCTGTACAGCAAAGCTTTTTCAGGTCTCGCAACAACCGTTGGGGGACCAAAGTGCTTCGCTTGCCCTCAGGGAAATGACCAGTATCGCTCGCCTTCAACCTGTCGCAGACGGCTCTCCTCATGAGGTGAACCTACTTCGTGCCCTTTGGATACGCTGTTTACCCGAACCTGTACGCGCTGCCATACCCGATGTCGATAGTTTACCCATAAAGGACTTGATGACCAAAGCCGACGCCCTTATGGACAGCCACTTCAAGACCTCCATCAACGCCTCCACCCCTGACGACGAGGATGCCTATTCAACGTCAACCGAAGCTGACATGAATGCCGTAGGACATACACGCCTACCCCGTGACGTGCCGAAGCGGCGACAAAGCCGCCCACCACCCACCAATCGCTCGCGCCCCAACGAACGACTTCTACAGCCACTTACTACCTCCCATCCACCGCAGTTTTGCTACTACCACTTCAGATTCGGGGCAACCGCGAAAAAATGTGCCAAGGATTGTCAGTGGCCAAAAAACGTGTAAGTAGGCCATCGCTTGTGGCGGTGGCCTCCCATGTTTCTAATCTTTTCTTTTTATAGGATGCAGGAACGGGCGTGCGATTTTTGGTAGACACGGGTGCTTGTCGTTCTCTTTTGCCAAGGAAACTCTTCAAGGCACGACGTAGTCTGTCTACATCTGCCGAGGTCCGCTTGGTAGCTGCCAACGGATCTGCGATACCCACCTACGGTTACGAGAACCTCACATTATCGTTCGGAAATGGTAAATTCAATTGGAAGTTTCTCGTTGCTGACGTCACAATGCCAATCCTCGGTGCGGATTTCCTCTCTCATTTCCACCTTCTGGTCGATGTAACCCACCGACGATTGGTCAACACAGACTCGTACTTGTCGACACCTCTTCAACCCGGCCCCTCTAACCTCGCTCTCCACATCAGCGCACCCACGGATGCCTACGCCCACCTCCTCACGTCGTACCCGGAAGTTTTCCGTCCAGAACTTCGCCAAACAACGCCCACGGTTCCTGCCAAGCACGGTATTTATCACCATATCAAGACGACGGGACCCCCAGTCTTCGCAAAATTCAGACGTTTGGCACCGGAACGATTGGCAGCCGCCAAACAGACGTTCGCCGAAATGGAGAAAATGGGTCTTTGCCAAAAGGCCTCCAGCCCATGGTCGTCACCCTTACACATCGTTCTGAAGAAAGACGGCTCCCTCCGTCCGTGCGGGGATTACAGGCGCCTGAACATGCAAACAGAACCGGATCACTACCCCCTCCCAAACATTGCCGATGTGACCTCCTACCTGCACAAAGCGAAGGTTTTCTCTACGCTCGACCTCCTGAAGGGGTATTATCAGGTGCCTATGAACCCAGAAGACATCCCCAAGACCGCCATCACCACTCCGTTTGGTACATACACCTTCAATTACTCCTGTTTTGGCCTTCGTAATGCTGGGGCAACGTTTCAACGTCTCATGGATGGCATCTTAGGGGACCTCCCTTTCTGTGTATGTTATGTGGACGACATACTTGTGTTCTCCTCCTCAAAAGAGGAACACCTCCGTCACCTGCGCTTTGTGCTTGACCGCCTGCAACAAAACGGCCTTGTAGTCCGGTAAGACAAGTGTACCTTTGGCGCCAACGAAGTGTCGTTCTTAGGGCACCGTATCACTCCTGAAGGAGTCCATCCCCTCCCTGAGAAGGTAGCAGCCGTTCAGAACTTCCCCGCGCCCTCGACCGTCAAAGCTCTGCAGAAATTCTTGGGCATGATCAACTATTATCACCGTTTTCTGCCAGCCATTGCCGCCACTCTTCCTCCCCTCTACGCCTCCCTCAAGGGTAAGACAAAGGACCTGAAGTGGTGTCCCCTTCAAGAAGCAGCCTTCTGCAATGCAAAGAAGGCCCTATCAACTGCTGCGGCTCTCACTTTTCCTATCCCACACGCCCCTCTCCTTCTCTCCACCGATGCCAGCGACGTCGCTATTGGTGCAGTACTCGAGCAGGTGGTCAAAGGCTCGCCCCGCCCATTGGCCTTCTTCAGCAGAAAACTGTCCAAGGCAGAATCGGGTTATTCTACCTTCGATCGAGAATTGCTGGCGGTGCACTTGGCTGTCCGTCACTTTCGCCATTTCTTAGAAGGTACGCCCTTCGTCATTCGCACAGACCACATGCCTTTGGTGCACCCCTTCACTCGACAGTCTGACGCCTGGTCCGCCCGTCAACGGCGACATCTTTCCGCCGTGGCTGAATACAATTGCACCCTCCAATACGTCCCTGGGAAAATGAATCCCGTTGCCGATGCCCTGTCAAGAAACACGTTGGCTGCCATTCAACTGGGATTGGATTACAACGCCCTGGCTGAAGCCCAACGACTATCAAGCTTGTAGGACATCCTGCACGTCCCTCCGTTGGGAAGATTTTCCCCTCGAAGACTCCAACACCACCCTCCTCTGTGACGTCAGTACTGGTAGACCGCGACCTTGGATTCCTGCTCCCATGCGCCGACAGGTGTTTGATTTCATTCACGGCCTTTCACATCCCTCGTGCCGTTCTACTGCACAGCTGCTGAAGGAAAAGTTCATTTGGCACGGCATTTCTAAGGATGCTAAGGATTGGGTCCGCGCCTCTACTTCTTGCCAAACTTCCAAAGTACATCGACACACGGATTCAGGAGTGGGCACCTTTCCTCAACCTCAGCGTCGTTTCACACATATTCACGTCGACGTTGTAGGCCCCCTACCCACATCACAAGGACATCGTTACCTGTTTACCGTCATCGACCGCTCCACTCGTTGGCCTGAAGCCATTCCCATGGAAACTGCAACTTCCGCCTCATGTACATCTGCCTTACTCTCTGGATGGATTTCAAGATTCGGTATCCCTGAGCATATTACTTCTGACAGGGGAACCACTTTCACCTCTCAATTGTGGACGTCATTAGCGAATCTCCTGGGCATCACCCTACATCAGACAACGGCCTACAACCCCGCTGCCAATGGAATGGTTGAACGTTTTCATCGCACCCTCAAAGCAGCTTTGATGTCCCGCTGCAAGGATTGCAACTGGTTTACTCAACTTCCTTGGGTCCTCCTGGGACTAAGGACCACTCCTAAAGACGCCCTCGATGTCTCGGCAGCTAAAATGGTGTATGGCGACCCATTGGTCGTCCCTGCCGAATTTTTTCCTTCTACAACCTCCTCCGACGATCTCCAGCGCATACGTCACGTCGTGGGAAAATTTACTCCGTGCCGCCAGACTTACAAGCCCCCAGCAAAGAATCACATACCAACGGACTTGCACTCTGCAATGCACGTCTTCCTGCGCAATGACACTAGCAAGCCACCACTAACGCCCTTTACACGGGCCCTTTCCTTGTGATCCGACTCAGTCCGAAAGCATTCCTCCTAAACATTCGGGGCAAAGAAGACTGGGTCTCCATTGATCGTCTAAAACCTGCTTACCTCCTGCCAGATGACCCACCTACAGTTCGCCTCTCTAGATCAGGGCGCCCTATTTAACATGTACAGTATGTCATTTTTAGGGGGGAGCCATGTACCAACCATGTGTCACACAGTTGTACATAATTATTTTGTATATATTATGCTTGTATCTGCGCTCTTCCCTCTCACTAAAATGAACCTGAATGATCATGTCTCCGGTTTTGCTCTGAACATTGTCTGTCTCTCGAACATGTTATGTCCTGTTGCCTTGAGGTTTTGTATATAAAGAAGAGTGTTCCTTAATAAAACTCAGTTGATTGCATCCTGCCTTTGAGTTCACGACTCCTCTCTCGGCCCGTCACACTTTCATCCCGCTTTTAAGTCACAACCTACTCTTGGCTCGTCACACTGTTTACACAATGTAAAGTGGAATAGCTACGCCATTATCCGTAGCATAGCGTTTACATTATTTACCTTAGTTATTCTATCACATGGGTTCGAATCCCACTACAGTTGGGAAAGGTTTCTTCGTTCATAGCTTATCTAGATCCAAGGCCTTTAGTGTTGATCATATGTTAAGACTTATGAAACAGAAAAAATTAAGAATTCATTTTATATTGAAAATACACAAGCGTATGGTGGACGGTAACCAATAGATGATGTATATGTATATGTGTATATATATATATATATATATATATATATATATATATATATATATATATATATATATATGTGTGTGTATGTGTATGTATATATAGATATATATATATATATATATATATATATATATATATACACACATATATATATGTATATATATATATATATATATATATATATATATATATTTTTTTTTTTTTTTTTTTTTTTTATTTACCTTAGCCTTAATTAGGTTCTGTATTTCTTCATTTATTTTTCCTGACGAACGCTCGGTACTTGGCTGTTATATGAATTTGTTTACAAAAGGTTAGCTTTTGCTCATTATGAAAATGATAATTAAATTTTCATGTATTTACATCCCTCTGGTATATTTACATATGAATAAAATAAACACTTATTATACGAAAGCTGGAATTAAATAGAAAAAAATTCTTTAGATTGAAACTGTAAACAAGAAATGTTCTTTTCATGGAATAAGAAAAAGAAGGGCTTTGTAAGTCAGAGTTATTATTAAAATTTTAATGAGAAATGTCCCGTTACATATATATTCCTCGTATATGTTCAACACAGTGACCTAGTAATCCTTTTACCCACAAAATATGAATAAATGAATAAATATGAAGGAACACAACGAAAATGAATGCAGTATGTTAGGCAGATGTAATGCCAATCCAATGATGTGTAGAGATGCTTGATAATTTCCTTTCTTATCCTTGAAGCAATATTTAACATTTTGATTTACGAGAGAACGAAAACTGAATATCATTCGTCAAAGATGAAATTAACTTATCCAACACAAAGCCAAAGTAAACATAAACGAACTGATCATTTTTTTTTTAGGTGCTAATTGTTGACACAGTCACTAGGCATTAGTTTGCTCACACATCTTCCATTTGATAAGCTGATACAGACAAGCAGTGGCAGATACAGTCACTTCTGCTGAATAATGAAATTACACCTCACTAATAAAGTACCCAATTCTGGGCACCCACTGCATTGGATGGTCAAACATTCCGCAAGAGACTATTCAAGGTCGACCTTGTGTAAATAAAGTCAGAATTTAGTATAATAGTCCCAGTATATTCAGAACGAGTTTTGTTACAAATAGAACAATGGCAAAGGATTTTGATACTGCTGCCTGCGTGTCTCTAGATGACTGAATTTTTTTCTAAGAAATTCAGATTGTCATCTTGGAACAGAGGATTGCAAAGTGTCTACATTGCTGGCATTCATAGATTTAATTGCTCTCTTCACACACACACACACTCACACACACACACACACACACACACATATATATATATATATATATATATATATATATATATATATATATATATATATATATATATATATATTGGGTCGTTTACCTTGAAATAGGGTGGCTCCAAAGAAAAAACCACGATCACTACCACATTACTCCTCGAACTCCTTAGTCATAAAAGATTCTTTAGTGTTGTAAAACTTCCACATTAGTGATATCATACGCCTACAGAGTAGTCTCATCCAAAGTTTGCTGAAGGCGTCTCCCTTCCCCTACGCAATAAGGTTGTGGTGGCCTATAGCAAGGTCTATAGCCCTTGGGCCAGACAGTACTACAATGGATCCCTCCCTCTGGTTACGGCTCATTCTGTCTTTGCCTACGCATTCATCGAATAGTCTGGCCTTTTATTTCCACATTCTCCTCTGTCAGCATACACCTTACAGCACTGAGATTACCAATCAATTATTCTTTTCTCAGGAGGTTAACTACTGCACTGTAATTGTCCAGTAGCTAATTTTCTCTTGGTCAGGGTAGAAGAGACTTTTTAGCTATGGAAAGCAGCTCTTCTAGGAGAAAGACACTCCAATATTGAATTTACCATTGATCTCTAGTCTTGGATAGTGCCATAGCCTATGTACCATGGTCTTCCATTGTCTTAGATTAGAGTTCTCTTGCTTGAAGTTACACTTGGGAAAGCTGTTCTCTCTTATTTATCTTCCTCTTGGTTTTTTTATTCTCTCTAGTTTACATATGAACGATCTATTTTAATGTTGTTACTGTTAAGATATTTTATTTTGGTTGTTTATTACTTCTCCTGATGTTTATTTATTTCATTGTTTCTTTTCCTCACTAAGCTAATTTTCCCTGTTGGAGCCCTTGGGCTTATAGCATCTTGCTTTTCCAATTTGGGTTTTAGCTTAGACTATAGTAGTAGTAGTAGTAGTAATAATAATAATAATAATAATAATAATAATAATAATAATAATAATAATAATAATAATAATAATAATAATAATTTTCCCAGTCTTATCTTTTTAAAACTTCCACAAAGTATGCTGTGAATAATTTAGAACTCCTTTCTAAATCGGAATCTTCTCACTATCTTTATGTAGTTTTAGGATTGCTGCACTTACCTGTATAGATATCTTCAAGTGTGCTAACATAAGTATCATCTGTTTCTCGTCTTTAAAGGGCTTTCATTACTGCTAAAATTTTGACAGATTCCAAAGCTTTTTCATAGTCTTTAAATATCATGAATAGTGGTTTGTCAGACTCTATTGATTTTTCCATTAGTTGGGTAATTACATGGATATGGTCAGCTTGCTCTCTTGGTTCATTGAAGTTTACCTTTATTTCCAATTTGCCTAAAATGATCTTTGTAAATGCTTCATATATTACTAAAAGTAAACTTATTGGACGGCAATTTTTCAGATCTTTTTTTTTTCTCTCTTTTCGTAAAAAAAAAAAAATTAACGATAAATGTTTTGTGTGAAGTTCAGCTAGATTTACTACTATGAAATATCCTTCTTCTCTCATTACACCATCTGTTAAGCCATCTTCTCCTTTGCTTCTTTTCCTGCCTTTTAATGCTTTCCTTGCTTCTACTGTTACTTTCAGTACCGGGTCATTTGCTTTATCATTTTTATTGACTGTTATTTCTTATGTAACTATCGTATAGCATTATACTGAAATCCTTTGCAATTTTTATCACCCACATCTCCTTTTTTATATATTCATCTTCATCCGGTTAAGCAAATATCTGTTGGCACCCTGTTGCAAATCATTTCATTCACGTGATGCTTCTTCCCTTCTTTAGTGTTTCCTCAATTTTGGTCTAATTGTGTTTACGAATGGCTTGAGTTTTTAGTTTGCTTATTGTTTTGGATAGTTCTGCTAATTCTATTTCATCTCTCTTGGATTTTACCCTCATTTCCACTCATTACTGTTTTAGATTATTTGTGTTTTTATAGTTTTCTTTGATCTTGTTTAGCAACTTTTCAACCTATCTCTTATTATGATTCCAATACAAATTTAGTTAAATTTCTTTTCATGTCTCCTTTATTTGCTTCCATTTCATTACGTAGGTAGGAGTGCCTATTTTGTATTGCATCGGATGCATCTCTTACTACTGGAGTGTTTATTTTCTTTCTTGAATTTTGCTTTTTTTTTATTTCTTCCAATCACTGATACTATGAAATTCTTCCATGTTACCTGCAGGATTTTCATTAATAAGAACACCTAACTCCACTTTCTTGGTTCCTTTCATGTCCTCTTAAGCAAAATATATGTCCCTCTTTTAACTCTATATAAGGTTCCTTTATTTATTCTAATTTCACCGAATCCTATTATATCCCAAATTATTTATTTCAGCTCTTCTAGTAACACAGCAAGATCTTTTTCCTTAGACAGAGTCCTGACATTGTAGGTTGTGAGGTTCAGTTTCCAAAGGTGCCCTTTTCTATTCATACAATTATATATGTATATAAATACCGTGTGTATATGTGTATATATACATATGTACACACACACACACATATATATATATATATATATATATATATATATATATATATATGTATATATAGCCTATATATATATATATATATATATATATATATATATATATATATATATATATATAAATATATATATACATACATATATATATATATATATATATATATATATATATATATATATATATATATATATATATATATATATATATGTATATATAGCCTATATATATATATATATATATATATATATATATATATATATACACACATATATATATATATCTATATATATACATATAAATGTATATATAGCCTATGTATATATATACATATATATATATTTGTATATATATATATATATCATATATGTATACATATGTATGTATATATAGGACCTACTTGATGAGCAAAGTGTGCAAATTAAAGGCTTCAAGAAACAAACCATGAAGATGATGATGTTGAAGTAAGACACATAAAAGTTCCATATTATATTTCTTTTATTCGCTTAGCTTAAAATGTGAAGCAGCAAATGAATATTAGTGATTAATCAATAGAATGCCTATATAGAGAATGTGAGTGGAAGTAGTCTTTCTTGAGAGTGCTGCTTTAGCAACATCAGATTGCTAGACCTATGTATACAAAAAAAAAAAAAATAACAGCTTAGAAATACCTCAAGTAAAGATATAAGATATATACAAATACCAATAATCAAATAGTGTTTTGTTTTCCCACAAAATCAGGTAAAATCTGGATAATTAGAGTAACTCTTCCTAATTCTCACATCAGATCAAACAAAGTTCATTACTATTTAGATGATCAAATTTGGATAAATTATAAGGCCACGTAGTAGCACGGCCTTAAACTCTCCTAAGAAAGAAACACTGAGAATTAGTGATAAAAGCAATAGTGGCTACAATGATATATTCATGAGAAAAAATATGGTTTCCAAATCGTAATAGAGACAGGGAAAGAGGTCACTCTATAGGGTTTAGACATGTAATGAGCAAACAGAATATAAATACAAATTAAAACGGATGATCTCTATTGATGAAATCAATGAATAAAGGTAAGATGATAAAAGTTAGTAATATCATTTGTAGATAAAAACATTGGGTATGGATACATAGAAACAAATAAAAGAAATAGAGGTGTAGGTAAGAAGCAATTATGTGTGGTAGAAGCACATAGCATAACACGGACTCTATACTTTAGGCAGCCCTCAGGAGACGTAGATTTGTAGAACACAGGATACGAGGAAGGACATGAAGATGAAATGAATGGCTCGAGTAGCAACTAAACCCTTAGTTTACTACAAAAGATGTTAAGGTAAAATTTTTGTTCAATGTCCTAAGAAGTTGAATGCATCCTCTTTGGTTATAGTTTTCCAAGATGAAGGGATATCAGGCCTTTCGGCATTGTATATCTTGGCTAACTGTGACTCGTATTTCACTAGAAACCATTTCCAATATGGCGATGCTTCCACTGACGCATCACCTTGGATTTTCCAGTCAGAGAATATCTTCTTGTAATCCCTATAAGGGTGGCTCTCTCTATTACTTTCTGCGCACCTAAAGGATATATCACTGACAACAAGAGCTTCACAGTTATCTATGACCAGTTTTGGGGAAACACTTTCCCTGTACCCCGCACAAGCTTGTGGTTGGTGTGTCAATGCAGTATGGTCTATGCCTGAGGCAATATGTCCTGATGAATTTAATGAGCATGGTGCATAACAGAATGGGCACTTTTCTGTACACCCCTTACATTCCTTTGCAATGATTTTGTATACATTATTCTCCTGACGAGTCTTCAAGTAAGCAGGGGTGCGTGTCTTAAAGGTGTCTTTCAATTGTTTTTGGGTATTTCTCAGTTCATCATTTAATTTGCTCGCGAAAGTTTCTAAGGAAACAATTTCATAGCCATTTTCTAAACTCAGAAAATCCTGGCAAGGCAGCGGTAATTTATCAGTTACTCTTTGAATAAATTCTTCAAGCCATGAATCAAGAGATTTTTCCGTTGTACTCGTTAAAGGCTCCATGATCATCTCACAGGTCACTCTTATAAGGCGTTCTATGTTCCCGAAAGCAATCTCTGTGTACCGGTTTAGTCCATCTATTTTTGAAACAAACAAATATTGATCAATGAAATATGACAGCCACCTCTGGAGTCGAGCATCCCTATCTTGTAAGTAAAGATTAAAATGTGAAAAAATCATCTGTTTCTAAAAGCTTCCGTAAAACACCCTTAAGAAAGTTTGATTTGAGTCTTACTTCCAATACGTTATGCCTGACATCTTCCACCAGATCTCTTGTCATGTCACTATCAATGGCCTTTTCTATGGCATTGCATAAACGCTCAGCAAGAACTTTTGCCAATGCTTGTTCATTTGTGAAATTGAAGTAGAAATTGAGGAAACTTTCAAAGGAAGGGCCACAGTTATCTCTCTTATAGTTCAACCTTTGGTCCAAAGATTCTAGATACGACTTCTGTTTTTCACAAAACATTGGCAGTGAATATTGACACAAATAAACAGCTAATTCATTTCTAAATGCTTTTGTTAAGGTCACGGCGTTCTTACAACGACTTTCCAGATCAATTACCATACGTATTATTTCCTCAATGTAAGATTCTCTGAAACACTGAATCCCAGTCTTATCAATGTATGACCGAACATCTTTAAACAGATCATTAACAAGCAGCTGAATATGTGGTAATGCATCTTGCTCCGTAAGGTTTGTGTTTTGTATATGTTTCTGGGTGACACTGAAATAGCTGGAGCTTCTTTGGTGAGCAAGCCGTTCTCGAATTTCATTTGCCACTGTTTTAGCATTGTCTGGGAAATATTGTAAAAGTACTTTTTCAAAGGAAGGGTGAATGCCATCATCTACTTGTTCATTTTCTGTGTCTTTCTCATGTTTCTTTTCTAAAAATCTAGGATTCCAAAAGCAAGCACATTGCCAGATAAACATTATTATGCAAATTTGAAATTCTTTTTCATTTTTAAATGTCAAGTACGATTTCATATCTTTTATTTCATCTTTGACAAGACCAATGAGTTTATGGGCACACATCTCTGGTGTAATTTGGATGTCTTCTCCAAAGAGTGATAAGACATTTTTCAACAATTCATTCAAAAAATTAGAAGCAATATCTATCTTGCTAGCAAAAGGATAAACGAGAGAGGCCTTTGCTTTCTTCTTCGACACGCATCTTTTAATAGCATACGTAAAATTATCCCGAGCTATTGTGTAATGTCTATCCCTGCGAGCTGTTTCCAGTAAAACAAAGTCGAGTGTGTGACTGTTGGCCAATATATCATCTATTTCTCTTTGAATATCAAGATTCTTCTTTGGGTTCTGGGGTATTAATCTCATCCATTCGTTCCATTTGTCATCAAAAATTATCCTCAGTTCCTCTACTGCCCTCGGTTGGTTTTCGTTGTTTGGCAGTTTTAATTCTTCTGCCAACTTCTTTGCCTCATCCATTATTTTTATCATGTTAGTTTGCATATATTTCTTTTCATTTAATATGTTTTTCCTCTTAGAAATTTCTGTTTTTATATTTTCAAAAGCATTCTCTGTTATATTTTGATAGAGTTTGTAACTTTAGTGTGGCATTTGTTCGCCATTGCTCAAATAAGGAATGGTATTCGTTGTTTAGAAAATAATTTTCCAGTCTTTCAGTAGCTTGCTGATACACCTGGTGAAGATGCACCCTGAATTTTGTTGTCAAAGCTAGTCTCAATTCATCCAGTTCATTTTCTCTATTCTCAATCAAGTTTCTCTTGCCATCAAACCACTCCATCTCAGCTGATTTCAACATCCATGAAATGTCGGCTTGTTCACTTTCAAGTGCATTATAAGCATCAATTTCAAGACTGTTTCTGAAACTAAAGACAAAATTCTGTTCCAAAACTCCGTCCCAAATGTCCTTTAGTCTAGAACAAAACTGACTTATAGTGTGATGCAATGGTCGGTTTAGCATTACTGATTTTAGCAGGATCTGCTTTATTTGTTTGACGTTTTCACTGTAACTAGGATTAGCTGAAGCCATTGGTGGATCCCCCTTCCATAGGTCCGGTATATAAAATATATCTTTATTGATATCAAAATTAATTATCTGTTTGAATAGTGTGTAGTTTGATGTATCTTCTTGCTTCCCTGCAGCCTCTGTTACCTTATCAAGTGTCTCCATCAATTTCCGTCGCCCTGTTCCAAGTCTCTGAAAGGGATCCTGAGCAGAGACATTCTGATGAACGAAAATGCAAGAAGGCTGAAGTGGAAGTTCTTTGTTCACAAGGCGCATTTTCAACAGGGCGTGGATTACAATCTGAAGAATATCTTCCAGCTCAGAAACATTTTCCCCTTTAATGTTGACCAGGGTTACATCTCCCAGACCAATAACAAGAGTTGCAATTTCATTATCATGTTTCAATTTTGCTATGCCTAATTCTGCTGCCCGAAGGCCCTCTGTGTCTAGCACTAATATATAATCATATTTGGATCCGCAAAACTCAGCACAGACTGGCAAAAGCTTAGCAAATATACCTCGAGTACATCTTCCAGCAGTCACAGAAAACTGAAGGCCAAACATAGTGTTGAGTAAAGTGGATTTTCCAGAACTTTGAACCCCTAGAACTGATAGAACAAATACTTTCTTATTGTTTGTTACTTCTGACAACTGTGTAAGAACAGCCTGAACGCACTTTAAAGGGATATGACAGGCATCCCCATCCATTATCTCTAGAGGGTAACCATGAAGCATCAGTTCTGCCATCATTCTAGGAAGATGATCAATGTGTTGTTTAATTTCTTTGTCTGCTTCATTTGCCATGTAACTAACAGCCTCATATGCTTGAGCAACCTCTCTGAAGAAATGCTCTATTCCAAATGAAGATTCTGATAATTCTTTCTCGCACATTTCCAGCTCAACTTGCAAGTCTGGGTTTATTTCACCATTTTCACACTGTCGGATTTCATTCCATTTCTCACTGTATTTCTTCTGTAGACCAGGTGTGATCTGTCTTGAAATTTCATCTAAGTGGAGTTTTAACCATTTCAGAAAGTAGAGGTTTTCGAGGTTATTTGATTCTGGCCCACAATTTAAAAAGTTATTATACAAAATGTGATGTCTTTCAATTAGCTTAAGTTGTTCTTGCCGCATACTTCTCTTCTTATTGAAAATATCGTTCATGTAAGAGGCTGTACTAGCAGTTCCCTTCTTCACTTGTCTGTGTTCTTCCGTATTTAGTTTTGCCCATTCTTGCCATGGTCTGCATTGCAATGGAAGATTTTTTTCTTTCAGATTGTCTTTTCCATTTTTACAAATCGTTTGCAATAAAGATGATGCTCTTTGCTTGCCATTACTACATTCCAAGCTGCTCTCATCATTTGTGATGTTCAAGTCTTCAGCCACTTTTTGGCACTCCTCAAGCGTCATCCCCTTATGTTCTCTGCCTAGACATTTCTTAATCTTACCTATGGTATCCTTTTTTAAGACTTTGACATTCTGTTCGTGTCCATCCCTATAATCAAAGATAATGTTATTTTCCAGGAAACCATAAGACTTCAAGTCTGTAGCACATTCTCTTATAGAGCTCACAATCGTTTCCTTTGACTTTATTCTCGTTCGGTTTGTTATCATTAAGATCAACTGTTTATTTTGAATCATAACTGACCTTAAATGTTCAATGCTGTCGGGCTTTTCTAATTCCGCAATATCAATCATCACTAGGACAACATTAGACACTTTACACAAGAATCTCTTACCTGCACAAGCTCTAGCTGATTTCCCATCACCACAGAGGTTCATAATGGCCACACTCTCGCCTAGGCAATCACTATCTCTGTTCTGCTCTACAGAAGAGTACCAGGCAATTTCTAAAGAACCCTCAGAAAGAATTCTTTGGTAAATCCCATTCTCACAATCTCTATGGAAAAATGTCGGATGGGTTTGGTCATTCAAAATTTCATTTAAGAATTTTGATTTAGACCTTGAAATTTCTCCTAACCTAAGGCATGACACTATTGGGATACGGCATTTCACAACTGACGTCTCACCAAGTTCACCGCTGGGTAGCCTGTGCTCCAAAATAGTACTTCTCAGGGACCAAAGGAGGTACAGGGAATTTCTGTCCAAAACTGGAGGGATAATCAGAGGAATACTTAACTTGCACATGAATAACTTTTCACAAAGGGTTTGCCGTAGGAAATTTGAAGAGCACAGAATCACAGCGGTAAGCACATCCATAGGATGAGGCAAATGAGAGCTGGTACTTATGGATGCTTTGTCATCTAAACTCGAGCACAGCTGATCTAAGTCATCCATAAAACCACTAGAATTCTTTTGAAACTCAGGAATAGTTTGAAAACTATTTTTGATAACATCAGAAAAGATGTCATCTCTTCCCCTATAGTCTAACATCATGATCCTCATAAGAACGTACCATGGTATGTCACATATTGAATCTCGCTGACCAGATGACTTAGTCATGGCTTCGTGTAAAGAGATTTCCTCTTTCTTTTCGAAATATTGTACTAGCCCAAGATTACGAAGGATTTCTTCGTGCATCTTCTTAACACAATCTTCATTTTCTCCATATCTAATATCAAGATTCGCGGCATCTTCTTCACTCAGGCTTTCTTCTGGTTCACTGTAGTCTTTAATGAATTCCCCTAGACCACTAGATTCATCAGTCAGCAACTGGCCTATGTCTTCATCAGGCACCGGTTGAGGATTAGTGTCCATCTCATAAAATCCACCTAAAAATGGAAAGTATAAAATCAATGAATAGATTAACATATTCCCACTGGACCAACAACAACAATACACACACACACACACACACACACACACATATATATATATATGTGTGTGTGTGTGTGTGTGTGTGTGTGTGTGTGTAATGAATTGATAGATCAACAAACAAAATTATAATAAGGTTAGAGATGTAGAAGTTGAAGGCACGGACACACCTAGTTTATTTAAAGCACTAATTGTAGGAATGAGCACTGGAGGGATAAAAGTGCATTTTCGGGCCATATAAGAGTTTTAGGAAAGAATAATGAGGAAACAATTTGAAGAACAAAAAAAAAATAAATCGTGTATAGGAATACAATTGGAAGGATTTTGAATAAGAACTGTAATGGAAAAGACCATACCCAGAACAAAATCCAATATTATTATTATTATTATTATTATTATTATTATTATTATTATTATTATTATTATTATTATTATCCAAGCTACAATCCTAGTTGGAAAAGCAAGATGCTATAAGCCCAGGGGCTCCAATAGGGAAAAATAGCCCAGTGAGGAAAGGAAATAAGGAAATAAATAAATGAAGAGAACAAATTAACAATAAATCATTCTAAAAAAAAGTAACAACGTCAAAACAGATAGGTCATCTATAAACTATTAACAACGTCAAAACAAATATGTCATATATAAACTATAAAAAGACTCAGGAAATCGGGATACACTTCCTTAAAACAAGCATTTTTGGTGGTACGGAGTGATTAATTGGGATACTGTTATTGTTAAATGTGATGGGCAAAAGAGTCAAAGATGAGGTTGAAGGATGGAAAGGTGCATAGAGATGATGGAATCACAAAGGAGAATCTGCAATATTACAGTGATAAGGTAATTTTAGTGACTGATCTTGTTTGTAGAAAATAACGGTTTCTTAGCATGTTTATGAGGAAGGTCTTAAAACCAAATGGAAACTATGTTAATAGAGTATTGTATGTTAGAATTGATCTTGTTTACGTGGAAGTACAGTGGATGTTCAAATATGTTTTCATGACCTATACATTTGAATGCATTGTTTGTCTATTTCCTCTTCAATGAAAAATTCTGTGGAATCTTCTAAAAGTTAAAAATCTTATTAAAATGTTTTTTTTTTTTTTTTTTTTTTTTTTTTTTTTTTTTTTTTGTTAACCCCGCTTGGGACTCATTTTACCAAAAAATATGCCAATTCCTAAAATAATTTACGTAAAATGTCCTATAATTACTCTTTTATGCATATTTTTAATTTTGTCACACCGCTTTCGTGCCAAGCCTACGAAAACGTTTGCGACTTGTTTTGCCTAACCCTAATCCCCAATCTTTTTTTTGTTTCTGGTTTAGAACAGACAGTAATGTTCACTGGCAGAGATACCACCCTTGCAGCCAACCATCCAACCTAGTTATAAATGCTTTAACAATGCTTTAACAGTTTTTGCTGCACAATTAGAAGTATTGATTTCCAGGATAGCATTGGTTTTTTTCATAATGGGTAGTATAGCGAACTACATTGTTCTTTATAGGAAAGTAATGACAAGCAGTTTGGTTCATTTGTAGAATGGCTGTAAGATAAGATAACCGCTTGACATGTATCTACCTATCTATATCTTGCCTGACACATTCATCCCTTGAGGGATGGCAATGAACCAACCTCCTCTGGGAGATTTGTTCACTTTCTTTTCAACTGTATATGCTTCTCATTAGGAGAGGGTCGCTGGCCTTCCTATAATATGTTTCGATTATTTTATTCCATGAGTTTCTTCACCATCGAACATCAAGGAGTTTTCTAATGTGGCATCAAGGGGCTCGTCACAGTCCTCTTCATCATTAATTACGTCAGAGTTTGAACATGACAACTCCTTGCAAGAAACATATATAACAGAATATTTTATTCCCTGCCTTTCTACAGCTGCAGGTGGCAGTCATGCAACCTTCAGCACATTTGCATTAGACAATGTTGAGCAGGTCTGGTGGAGCTGGGTCTTTATCTATAGTGACTGGAATCGTTCTTTTGTAGTTGCATTCCAACCCCAATTTGTTGGAGACAAGTCATTTCCCAACTACTTTTTCACTTGAAGATATGTACGTAAGGATTGAAATCAAGCAGCTACATTTGTAGGAGGCAGAGAAACCAAAGTGAATCTACTTTTATTAAGTGACAGACCGAAGCACATATATCTCAAATCAGAGGGGGATTCACATTTATTATACCCATATAAGTGAAGAATGAAATTCTTTCCTACTTCAGCAATCTGCAAAGGATATGGTTCTTTAAAGACAGGAACAAGATCTTTTAGTTCTTCATGTTTTTTTTTTTTTTTTTATCAAAAGCCTTATGAAATTAAGTTTTTCCTATCTAATAAAGGCAGAAATAGTGTCGGACCCACTAAATGCATGTAAAAAGAGAATGCTGTTCTTGATGGCTGATCCAAATTTCGTGGAGCTTGCTTTCTGTATTTCTTCTGCCTGGTTTTAAGGTGTATATATTTGTCCTTGATCCAACTTAGGCTCTAAGGATGATTAAGAGGTCTACATCTTCTCCTACGATTGTTACTGACTCAGCCATGGTAGATTCTTCAATAACAGCAGCAACAATCAATCTGTTTGTATGTTCAGTAGCCTGTTTTACTATATAGCTCATTGATTAGCCTAGTGGTGAGCATTGTAATAAGCCAGCTCTTATTTCTCTCATTTGAAAGAAACCTGGTTTGACTTGTTGTTACGCGAATTGTTTCATTAAATATTGTGTCTGTGGTAGAAAATATCATACGCCTAGAATGCTCAGCACATTTTGTACTTTTGTCTGCTAGATTTTCTGGGTATACATCAAATATAAAAATGGCATTTCTCTTGTAGTTGTTCTTTACATATTCAGTGTACCTCTTTAGAATGGCTTAAATCATCTCTCCTTTTGCCAAACAACTCGATGCATCAGAAATCCTCCATCAATAACAAAAATCATATCTCCAACAATTTTGGTGTCACTAAGAGGTGCAAATAGTTCATACATCATGGATTTCTTGGTTTTGCACCTTCCTATTTCATCAGGAATGGACAAGGGATATGGAGCAAGTTCATACTCAAAGTTAAGTTTGAATAGTTCCTGTGAGTTCTTGGTGAATTAAATTCTTATAAATAACATCTCAGATTCAACTAGACATGCAACATTTTGTATTTTTACTCCTGTCATGGTAGCTCCTATGGGTTTGACTCTATTCCTCTGTGCAAACTTGACTTTTGCAGAGTTACTGCCAACTATATTTAACATTGAAACTACTCCAGCATCATAAGTATTATGAGGATTTGTTTCTGTATCTCCCATTACTCCTGTGCTTATCGACATAATTTCATCAAAATCTGGAAATGGTGGGTGGGATTAGAACCACCTACAAAGTGCTGAAGATCTTCATTACCTCTTGAAATGCGAGCTTCTCTGGCATCTATATGCTGCTCTCCTGTATTGTAAGCAACATAACAATACTCCTCATTATCTATGTGATCCTAAAATTGATAGTCATTCCAAGAACCTATCTGGTTAACACATGGGTCAGTCCACCAGAACTCTTCATGGAACGCATCATTGTCTGTTCAATGGTCATGTCAGACCAGATGCTGGACCAAAATTTTCCAACCTTTTTTTTTGTAAAATAACCCTTTTTTAACATAATCTTCATATTACTTTAGGGTTATGGGTTATGCAGTCCTTCAGGTCTAATATGTCTTGTAGATACAACTGAGATGATTTTGCATACAAGATATAACCACTGTCATGAAAATAGGGTAACATCTTTTGAATTGTTTTTAGGTGTAGTTTCCAGTTACTTGAGAGCTCTGCTTAAATGAACTGTTTTGCCAATGTTAGTATTTCAAAATACTGCCTCCAAGAGTTTTGCAGTTGCACCTTTACTCTTTCTCACACTCTGTATACCATTAAACATGCAAAGCACATTTTGTAGCACTTTATTGTCAATCAATGCAGAGTCGATCTTCTATAAGTTTCCTTCTATTTTTAATATTTCATCAGAAGAGAAACCAGTTTCATTGAAAATTAGTGTAGTCATCACAGCATGTACAAGTATGTGTGCCTTAGGAGCTCTTGCATAAGCATGCCCAGTCAATATTTTGTCAACAGATGCACTTGCATATGCAGCATTAAAAAGTTCCCTTATTCTACTTCCATTCATCATGTAGCTAATGGCACCCATAAAGGACATCAATAAGTGGAAACCACTAAGGCGTACAATAAGATTACTTAGGTGTGAGCCTTGATCATATTTAGCTACAATGTCACGAGCCTTTATATACAAGGGTTGGTAAAAGATTACAATGCAACTTTATTGCTTCTGTTCTTTGCATTTCTCTACACCTTGGTTAAGTACTGTAGGTGGAACATGTGTAAAGGGAAGATATAAGATCTGGGACACATTATATGGCAAGTGTGCAGTACATTTCACCATGTAACCATTCCATCCTGGACCCTGTCTTCTTTTGCCATTTTCCAAGTAGTCACAAGAGTTCCCTTGTTATTACTGACATATTGGTGGAAACTTCATTGATATTTGCTAAATCCCTACCTTTTATATGCAGCAGTCTCTCTACACTTCTATTTTCAAATGCTTAAATGGGAACACGGCAAAATTGTCCGACAGAGGATGCACAGGAGATCATTTGTAGTCTTCTTATTGGCATTTCTGGACATCTTTGAGTCATACGGAACTTGCTTCTTTGATACTGATAGACATAACAAAAGTAGCATTCACTTTTATCATTTATAATATCTACTCCACTTCAAAACAAAAGATATATAAATGCATTGCCATATATTTGTCAAAATTGGTAATTGGATCGAGTGTTTATGCGTTTATTAAAAAAAATACCGATATATTGTTAGTTTTCATATCTATAATCTAATACATATCGTTTACCAACAATGTATTTCACTTTTGAACCTTACCTTGTGATAGAGGTAATGATAATGTTGGAATTGATCCTTCCTTTAATCGTCGTTGGTTTTTTTGGTATTGGCTCTCCAAGCAATTCATATTTCAGGTTTCTTTCAAATGCATCAGGTTCAAAATGTAAACTACACCTGATTGCAATATCAGGGTTCAAAGGGTCCTTCCTTTTGCACGAGTTTATCCACAGCTTTTTAGTTTCCACGTGATTGGGAGACCTGTGAAGAGATACTCCTTCATCTCTTTTATCTTCATTAGAAGAACACCCATACACAGCACAGTAATGAGGCATTTTAACCAATAGTAATTAATTCAAGCACTCTGCAATTGGGACTCAACAAATAGTTAATTGGGAAGCGGAAGAGCTTCACACTGAATAATAACACCAGATTCTAACGTCCCTTCCTAGTGATCATCAGACTGGGGTTCGAGTCCCGCCCAAACTCGTTAGTTTTTTTTAGTGCCTGCATTCTCACCTTCCTTGTAAGCTAAGGATGTGGGGTTAGGGGAAGCCTATAGGTCTACCTGCTTAGTCATCAGAAGCCATTGCCCGGCCCTCCCTGGTCCCAGCTTGGGTGAAGAGGGGGCTTGGGCGCTGATCATGTGTATATAAGGTCAGTCTCTAGGGCATTGTTTTGCTTGCTAGGGCAATGTCACTGTCCCTTGCCCCTGTCATCCATGAGTGACCTTTAAACCCTTGAGAATAACAAGGCCATTCATTTCCATTAGGTATTTCACTCCATCTGTCTGTCCCTTGATAGGCCTTCATCTCCTTCGACTTCCTGGTATAATGAATTATTCATCCCTGAATGAATTATTCATCCCAGAATGAATTATTCATCCTTCCCACTACTCGATTGTCATTCATGCTTTTTTTGTAATGACTAAACCGGCGCACGATACCCTGGTCCTTTTTAAGCACAGATATAATACGTAAACACTTTATCACTACAACTTTAATTTTTTACCTGAGTATTTTTTTTTCTTTTTTTTTTCTTTTTTTTTTTTGTCATCTTACCTTCATTATGATCTCTTCTGGATGTATTCTTTGTTTATTCATATTTCATTCGTTACGTGCGAATTAATGTACGAAGTTTGATCTAAACTGTACATTGTATATGAAAATCCCATCCTTCATTACTATTTTCTTACCTTTACTGTAGTTTGTTTCAAAGTTGAAATTGCTCTTGCCATGTTTAAAGGTTTAAAGGTCGCTCATGAATGGCAGAGGCAAGGGACAGTGACATTACCCTAGCAATCAGGACAGTGCCCTAGAGACTGACTATATATTATATGATCAGCGCCCAAGCCTCCTCTCCACCCAAGCTAGGACCATGGAGGGCCAGGCAGTGGCTACTGATGACTCAGCTGATAAACTTGTAGGCTCCCCCAAACCCCCCCCCCACCTTAGCTCACAAGGATGGTAAGGTTGCAGACACTAATGGCACTAACGAGTCTGAGCGGGACTCGAACCCCCGTCTAGCAAACACCAGACAGAGATGTTACCAATCAGCCTTTTTTTTTTTCTTATGGCATTAATTGGGTATCTACCTCAACACGGGTTTTTAGTAGACCGTTAAATACAGTGTTTACTAATTTGAGATCTTTAGCTTACTGGTATGTAAAGGAATTACAGTTAAGAAACACTTACTACCCGACATTAACCTCGATATTACAGTTATATAAAAAAGCTTTTTTTCATTACTCTTTACTCGTATATTCCTTAAATAAGAAATAAAATTTATCATATCAATAACGCAGCCATCACAAACGATCAAAATCAGATAGTAGTAGATTGGCCAGGTTACCAGCCACCCGTTGAGATACTACCGCTAGAGAGTTATGGAGTCCTTTGACTGGCCAGACAATACTGCATTGGATCCTTCTCTCTGGTTACGGTTTATTTTCCCTTGTCCTACACATATGCTGAATAGTCTGGCCTATTCTTTACAGATTTTCCTGTCCTCATACACCTGACAACACTGAGATTACCAAACAATTCTTTTTCACCCAAGGGGTTAACTACTGCATTTTAATTGTTCAGTGGCCACTTTCCTCTTGGTAAGGGTAGAAGAGACCCTTTAGCTATGGTAAGCAGCTTTTCTTGCAGAAGGACACTCCAAAATCAAACCATTGTTTTCTAATCTTAGGTAGTGCCATAGCCTCTGTACCATGGTCTTTCACTATCTTGGGTTAGAGTTCTCTTGCCTGAGGGTACACTCGGACACACTATTATATATAATTTCTCTTCCTCTTATTTATTTAAAGTTTTTATAGTTTATATAGGAAATATTTATTAATAATGTTTTTACTGTTCATAAAATATTCTATTTTTCCTTGTTTCCTTTCCTCACTGGGCTATTTTCCCTTTTGGAGCCCCTGGGATTATAGCATCCTTCTTTTCCAACTAGGGTTGTAGCTTAGCAAGTAATAATAATAATAATAATAATAATAATAATAGTAGTAGAGTAGCATTTTAGCTTCGTCGAGTGGCAAAAGGTATTTAAAATCCTTCAGTCACCTTCAGTCATGTTCAATCACCTTCATTCACCATCAGTCACCTTCAGTCATGTTCTGTCAGCTTCAGTCACCTTTAGTCACCTTAAGTCACGTTCAGTCACCTTTAGTCACCATCAGTCTCCTTCAGACACCTTCAGTCATCTTCAATCACCTTCAGTTACGTTTAGTCACCTTCAGTCATGCTCAGTCACCTTTAGTCACGTTCAGTCACCTTCTCCAGTCACTTTCACTCACGTTCAGTCACCTTTAGTCACCTTCAGTCACGTTCCATCACCTTCAGTCACCTTCATTCACGTTCCATCACCTTCAGTCACATTCCATTACCTTCAGTCACCTTCAATCATGTTCCATCACCTTCATTCACCTTCAGTCACGTTCCATCACCTTCATTCACCTTCAGTCACGTTCCATCACCTTATGCCACCTTCAGTCTACTTCAATCCCCTTCAGTCACCTTCAGTTACATTCAGTTACCTACAGTCACGTTCCATCACCTTCAGTCACATTTCATCACCTTCAATCGCCTTCAGTTACCTTCAGTCTAGTTCCATCACCTCCAGTTAAGTTCAGTCTCCTTCATTCGCCTTCAGTCATCTTCAGTCTCCTTTCATCACCTTCAGTCACGTTCCTCCACCTTCACTGACTTGTCATAAAGAAGTGGTAATTAATGTAAAGAGAGAGGGAATAAATGTACATTTTTCTATTACCTCTCTCGCACCACTCAAAAGAGTTGCTAATTCGTTAATTTATCTCGAGCGCATCCTCTCCTGTCTCGTAAAAAGAGTTACATTTGTTTTATTAGCTCGTGCATTTTACGTAGTTGTTTTACATATCTAAGGAACTCGATTGAAAGATGTTTAAGAGAAAAGCTTCAAAATGATTAGCTTTCGATTTTGCAACTCAGGACTTGAGAAAAAGAATCATGATTGCTGAAGGTAAATACAAAGTATTGATTCCACAGTTAAGATTTAATTTCCTTAGAGAAGTAAATAAGCACAGTACAAAGCTGGATATTCTTAATGAAAGTACAAATAACTTTTCTAAACAAGTTTATATTAAGACAGTAAATATTTGCTTGTGAAAGGATTTTCTGTTTTGTATACTTCTTTTACTTTGTTTATGCATTGTGTATTGGTTTTATTTGAATTTGATTTTGATTTCTCTCTCTCTCTCTCTCTCTCTCTCTCTCTCTCTCTCTCTCTCTCTCTCTCTCTCTCTCTCTCTCTCTCTCTCCATATATACATATACATATATATATATATATATATATATATATATATATATATATATATATATATATATATATATATATATATATATATATATATATATAAAATCTGTTGATATTCCTCTGCAAGACGAAGGCCTCCGACATGACCTTTCAGTGAGTCTATACCCGAAAATTTTCTTGGCTCCTCAATCTTTCGTCTTCTCCTCCTTCCCCTTCGTTAAGCATTTCTTTTTCTCTAACAAGGTTCTTTAACATTAGGTGAAACAACTTTCCCTGACAATCAATGAACATTTCAACAAACACCGTTTTTTTCATTTTACCGTGTTCATATAGACGACCAGTCATTATCTAAACGTAGTTATAGAATTAAGACACATTACTCAATTAAGTCACATTAGTCCTTGATATATTTAGCCTATATGTATGTATATATCTATCTCTTTCTAAGTGTGGATACCTTAACGAGGTGAAAAAGTATTGTGTATTGCCATGATCCGCTTAAAGCTGTAATAATGAAGGCCACCCAGACAAGGTTGGTTTGCTGTACGCCAGGGGTTCTTAACCGGGGGTGCGGACCTGGTTCCTAAGGGGTGCGAGGATACCTGTGAAATATTGAAGAAAATATATGTTTTTTACTTACGCTTTATATTTTTTCCTAAAAAAAAACTTGTTGCTTAGTCTTAAGCAGTGTTCGAAGAGATATACCTAAATCTATTTTCCCAATGAAGGGATAAATTTGCAACAAATTTTGAGTCCGGGGTACACGTATGTGATTTGGGTGAATGAGGAGAAATTCACCATTTTCTCCATGAATGGGTACAAGAACTGGCCATACATTTCAATGACCCTAGTTTTGTTCAGATGCTTGCCTACTTGGCTGATGTGTTTTCAGCACTCAGTGAACTCAATCACTCTCTGCAGGGAAGGGGACTTAACATTGTGACTGCAAGCGAGAAATTGGCTGCATTCAAGGAAAAACTAGTCTTGTGGATGAAGCGTGTGAAGAGGGGGAATTTGGTAAATTTCTCCTTCCTGGAAGAGACAGTCACAGAAAATTCTACCCTGCCTCCAAACTTTGTTGCAAAAATTGTTGAACATATGCAGATGTTGTGTACTTCCTTTGATGGTTACTTCTCATGTGGAGAGTTACAAGCCTGTAATATCTGGAGCTTGAACCCTTTCATGCGGAATTTGGAAGATGTTGATGATGATGGCAGCATCAT
>NC_090751.1:28532954-28537954 GCF_036898095.1 Palaemon carinicauda | reverse complement strand
GTGGGGTCGATGTTTCTGGCCAGCGTTCTCCATCTACCTCTGTCCCACACTTCATCACCGGTTAATCCCTTTGATCGAAGGTCATCCTTGATACAGTCCATCCACCTTCGCTTTGGTCTCCCTCTCCTTTTCGTTCCCTGTACCTCCATTTCCATCACTCTCCTCCCAATATACTGTTCATCTCTTCTCCTGATAGGATCATACCACCTGTCTACTTTCTTGGATCTTATCTGATAGTTCTCTAACTCCATTGGTACCCCCTAATTATCTCATTTCGTATTCTTGTCACCCCACACATCCATCTCAACATTCTCATCTCTGTCACTTCCAAATGTTGGATTCCTATCACTCCAAAATATAATTGCATGTTGCCAACAAACTCCGCTCATAACATTTTGCATAATCTTCTTACCAACAGTGTCGACTGCCTAAGGTTTTCGGTGAATGTACACTGTTGAAAATAACCGTAATTATAATGTGAAATTTCCCGTAAAATTATACTGTTCTCAGTCGTATTTCAGTAAAATACAGGCAACCGTACATTTACCCTACTTTGTTATTATCTTTTGCGGGTTGTTGACCGAAATATCACTCCTTATCGTCAATATATCTGTTTTTACCAAAGGTAAATGCCTGGCAACATTTATTCCAGGATTTTTACCGTTTTTTTTTTTTTTTACGTCAAATTTTTAACAGTGTAGCAGATTATCACTAAATGTTAAAGGTGCAATTAAGATACAAATAGTATTTTTAAATTGCTGAATATATTCGGACAAGATAACCAACTTAAGAGGCATCAGTGAAAAGTTGAATGAAGATTAGCGTTTTAGTTTATTTGTAAATTAGTAGGAATTTACGAACATGATTGAACAACAAACGAAGTAAAACTAAACACATAACAAAGTCTTCAGCAGAACAAAGAATAAGTGCAAATTTGTAATTTTCTAATTAACATTAGTTAAATGATCTTCATATTTATTAGTGTTAAAAAAATTCAAAGTATTATGATATTTAAACTAGAAAATCACTCTGAGAGTGCAGACCTCCACCACGGCAGCTTAGTTCTCGAAACCAGCTTGCCTTTCCCAGAATAAATCTAGACCATAGACGTATTTGAAGTCTGTGGCACCCATGTGCGAACATGGGGTTAAGGTTTCGGTTAATTCGATCAACCTTGACCTTGACCTTTTGACTGAGGACTTTCAAAATTGAATCACTTCAACGTGTCAACATGAAAATTAATCCCTGAAATTTTCACTACTTTATTAGTAGATTTGTGGCCAGGAATTCACTACTTTATTAGTAAATTTGTGGCCAGGAATTCACTACTTTATTAGTAAATTTGTGGCCAGGAATTCACTACTTTATTAGTAAATTTGTGGCCAGGAATTCACTACTTTATTAGTAAATTTGTGGCCAGGAATTCACTACTTTATTAGTAAATTTGTGGCCAGGAAGTTGTTCACAAACAGACAAACGGTAAAGCAAATTATAAAACATAATCTCGGTCCATTTGCGATTTTTTGAGATCACGAAGAAGAGAAAAGGAACGACTTGACGAAGGAAACAGGAGGTATATACGATCTTTTATTTTTGAATATATACTCTTGTTACTAAGCGAAAATATAACCTCCTCCCAACTTCGTTTGCGGAGGTGATTATCCGTAATTTTTCCATGGAAGTGTGCGGCATCCTTCGGTACGTTCTCGTGTTTATGCAATTTGTCTTATTTCGTTAATTTTTTGTTTTCACCACAAACTTGCCTCTGAGGTAATAATTATTATCATAATTTTGAATTGTTATTATTAATAATAATAATAATAATTATTATTATTATTATTATTATTATTAATTATTGTTATTATTGTTATTAATTATTATTATTATTGATTATTATTAGTGTTATTAATAATTATTATTATTATTAATGATTAATATTATTAATTATTATTATTAATAACTATTATTATCATTTTATTATTATTATTATTATTATTATTATTATTATTATTATTATCATTATTATTATTATTATTACTTCCTTAGCTAAAGATACTCAAAGTTTCCCCTTTTAAGAATTATCAAACTTTAAATCTCCTTTTAGCGATACATTTCTCTCGCTTGTGTTTGGCTCTTAAGATTTCTTTGCCAGTGATGGCCTTTAATAATCTTGAAAAAAAGACTCCCTTTTTTATTCTGTTTCCCGCACTGTTAAAAATTTGCCGTAAATAATAATAATAATAATATGTATATATATATATATATATATATATATATATATATATATATATATATATATATATATATATATATATATATATATATATATATATATTTATACATATATATATATATATATATATATATATATATATATATATATATATATATATATATATATTAATATATATATATATATATATATATATATATATATATATATATATATATATATATATATATTCTCCCCAATAAGCCTTATTACTTTGTTAAAAAAATAGTGCTTTTACTTTATCAAGTTTAAAATCCTCTATAACAGAAAACGAGATTTCATATCTTATGTAAGATAGAGAATTGAGAAGAAGACAGGTCATTATTATTATTATTATTATTATTATTATTATTATTATTATTATTATTATTATTATTATTGTTGTTGTTGTTGTTGTTGTTGTTGATGTTATTCCACGGAATAAAATTTCCATTCTTAAATAAAGGATAAAATCGCTTATTACAGTAAATATAAGAAGAAGTAAACTTGGAAAGACAGTTCGACAAATGGTACTGAGAGTAAATTAAGTGAAGTGGTAATGTGCCTGACTGTAAGCGGGTCAAGTGGCAGGGAACATACTTAATTTTCTAGATAAGCTAATTCTGAGAGACAGGAAGAATTAGGTACTGCTAATTCGCAGCCCTTAAAATAGCATACCTTACTCCTTCGTGTATGCATTGTATTGTCCTTAGAGGATTTGTTTATTTGCATATATGAAAATCCAATTATATGCCTATTTTTTTTTCACTTTTTTTTTTCTTTTCTATTTTAGAGTAATTCGTAGTAGACCAATTTTGGTGCGACTCCAAATTTATATAAAACCACAGAGAAAGAAAAATGTACTTGTATTCTATACATTAGTACATCTCTCTCTCTCTCTCTCTCTCTCTCTCTCTCTCTCTCTCTCTCTCTCTCTCTCTCTCTCTCTCTCCCCTTGTAAATGTGAGGCTCGCTTAATATTCTTACAAGACATTTCACCACATTTATTCTTTTATTCAGCCACTTCAAGAACTAATGTAATCCATTAGTTCTTACCCGACTCTTTCATTTTAAAGTTTAAAAAGAACATTATTTTCCCTTCTAGATGCAGACGCTCAGGTTGACTCGACCAACGTCAAAATAAAATGAAAAGAAACAGAAAAAGCTGATTGATCTTCCTCTTGGTGAGTACAGAATTTCTGTCTTCGTTAATAATTAATCTCGTAATTAATATTTAACCCTAGTAAAGTATTAATGTGTTCGCGTAGCATTCGCATGGCAGCAGATCGATCCCCACCCGGGAACGTGAGTTTTAGCTGTTTACTGGGGAGGCCACAGTTGAGGTTAGGCACCACAGTGGAGGGTTAGGGTTGTCCGGCTGCCATTCTGATGAGCATCTATTCTGATGAAACTGGAATTTCAACTAGACATTTAAAAGCTTTTGATGTCAATTAGGTTAGATAGGGCCTATTTAACCTTGATCAATGTATCGATAGCTATAAATCTATAAATATACGCTTCCCCCGAACCTTTAGAAATACGGTAATTGTTATTCATCATCATCATCATCATCATCATCATTTCCTACGCCTATTGACGCAAAGGGCCTCGGTTAGATTTTGCCGGTCGTCTCTATCTTAAGCTTTTAATTCAATGCTTCTCCAGTCTTCGTCTACATCGCGCTTCATAGTCCTCAGATATGTAGGTCTGGGTCTTCCAAATCTTCTAGTGCCTTGTGGAGCCCAGCTGAACGTTTTTAATTCTAATTAAAAAAAAAAAAGTTACTGTAATTGTAATTGGTCATCATCATCATCATCATCATCTTCATCATCATTTCCTACGCCTATTGACGCAAAGGGCCTCTGTTAGATTTCGCCAGTCGTCACTATCTTGAGCTTTTAATTCAATACTTTTCCATTCATCATCTCTTACTTCGCGCTTCATAGTGCTCAGCCATGTAGGTCTGGGTCTTCCAACTCTTCCAGTGCCCTGTGGAGCCCAGCTGAACGTTTTTAATTCTAATTAAAAAAAAAAGATACTGTAATTGTAATTGGTCATCATCATCATCATCATCTCCTCCTTAGCCTATTGACGCAAAGGGCCTCGGTTAGATTTCGCCAGTCGTCTCTATCTTGAGCTTTAAATTCAATACTTCTCCATTCATCATCTCCTACTTCGCGCTTCATAGTCCTCATCCATGTAGGTTTGGGTCTTCCAACTCTTCTAGTGCCTTGTGGAGCCCAGCTGAACGTTTTTAATTCTAATTAAAAAAAAGATTGGTCATCATCATCATCATCAGCATCAGCATCTCCTCCTACGCCTATTGACGCAAAGGGCCTCGGTTAGATTTCGCCAGTCGTCTCTATCTTGAGCATTTAATTCAATACTTCTCCATTCATCATCTCTTACTTCGCGCTTCATAGTTCTCAGCATTGTAGGTCTGGGTCTTCCAACTCTTCTAGTGCCTTGTGGAGCCCAGCTGAACGTTGTTAATTATAATAAAAAAATATATTTAAGATAAAATCCACTTTTTTTGTGATGGCTGCAAGAATTACTCCGAGACGTTGTAGATAAACAAAAGAGAGTTAACGCAAGCAAATCGAAACAAAGAAGCCGCGGTCTAGATAAATTCGAAGTTCAGTTTATTCATATTCTTAACGTTTTTCTTTAAAGAATATTCCTACTTCCGTTTAACATTGATAATACAACTGGTTATGATATTGATTAAAAGAAAAGAGGTTTGGAGCAT
>NC_090751.1:28507954-28527954 GCF_036898095.1 Palaemon carinicauda | reverse complement strand
TTGTAAAATGGTTGAGGAGAGAGAGAGAGAGAGAGAGAGAGAGAGAGAGAGAGAGAGGGAGAGAGAGAGAGTATTATGTTGTTTCTTATATTATGTTGTAAAATAGTTGAGAGAGAATCATGTTGTTTCTTATATTATGTGGTAAAATAGTTGAGAGAGAGAGAGAGAGAGGAGAGAGAGAGAGAGAGAGAGAGAGAGAGAGAGAGAGAGATGGGAAGCTTCGAAAACAGATAAATTCTTTGAAGAGTTAAAAGTGACCGGTGAAAACTGAAGGGATTAAAAACATCCGAATTCGGTTAACGAAGGATTAAAAGGAATTATAGGATCGACGAAAAATCTTCATGAAGTAAAAAAAGTGTAAAAGGGAAGACGAAAGAATAGGTTGGGAAGAGCGAATGGAAACTAAAATCTGGGAAAAACTGTAGGTAAAATTCAAAGACAATGAAAATAGCTCGAAGGAAATTAATTGAATTATCTGTACACACACACACACACGCATATGAGTGTGTGTATAGTTATATATATATATATATATATATATATAGATAGATAGATAGATAGATATAGATATATATAAATATATATATATATATATATATATATTTATATATATATTATGTTTGTGTATATATATATATGCATATATGTATATATATATGTGTGTGTATGTATATATGCATGCATGCATGCATGTAATGCCTTAATGCCGTCTAAAAATCGTAGGCAAATTTTCTCGGGCCAACCGAGTTCCCGTCAGATTTCAGAAGACGGAAACTAAAATTACACATTTTCAAATTAATATTCGGGGTTGGCACGTGTTTCGAATCACTTTTTATGTGGCTCTTCGTCAGAACTACGATGGTTGAACGATAGAATTACTCTTATATATATGACATATTTGTTTTTGATGTTGTTAATAGTTTATATATGACATATCTGTTTTGACGTTGTTGCCTTTTTTAGAATGATTTATTGTTAATTTGTTCTTTTTATTTACTTATTTCCTTTCCTCACTGGGCTATTTTTCCCTGTTGGGGCCCCTGGGCTTATAGCATCTTGCTTTTCCAACTAGGGTTGTAGCTTGGATAATAATAATAATAATAATAATAATAATAATAATAATAATGATAATATGAAGGCTATTGGTGAAAATTCAAAAGACAAAAATATTTGAAAAACTACGAAATTAATTAGTGTTGGTGAATGAAAACTTTCGGATTCTTGAATTGTAAAATTTTGGGGTTAATATTGAAATATATGAGTGACTTTTCACAAGAATCATAAAGAATCAATCTATCAATACTTGTTGATTAATTTCGGTGTTTCCAAATATAGTTTAACTTATTTTTACCGTCATATCCTTTATATCAAAATTTATATATATAAATTTTCACAGATATAGCCTGTATATGAGATATATATATATATATATATATATATATATATATATATATATCAAGATCACATCGATTAACTCTCGGTTACAAAATTTCTAGTGATTTGTTTCATCATTACCAATTCCCCATGCTCAGTTTCAAATACTTCCTCATTCCCTCTAACTTTTCCTTTTTTCCTCCTAGACTCACAGTTCAATTTGACTGCCATTCCTATTATTATCACATAATAACGTTTCATGACAATTGCATTTAACTCATCATCACTTCTAATTTATGCATTTTTCTCCCATCTTTTCACCCCACCCATCTACATCCGTTATTTTAGTATATTTCCATCATCTTTTCAATTCTTCATATATTCATTGTAGAATCCTGATATGGTATCCCGTTATTTTATCACTCCAGGGCCTCTTGTTATTGCATCCCTGTGAGCAATCCTAGAATTTTATATCCTGTTATAGCTCAGCTATGGTATTTTGGACCATTCTTGCTTTTATTATTATTATTATTATTATTATTATTATTATTATTATTATTATTATTATTATTATTATTATTATTATTATTATTATTAGCCCAGTGAGGAAAGGAAACAAGAAAAAATAAAATATTTTAAGAATAGTAACAGTAGAATAAATATTTCCTATATAAACTATAAAAACTTTAACAAAACAAGCGGAAGTGGAATAAGATAGAATATAGTGCCCGAGTGTACCCTCAAACAAGAGATCCTTATTAGTTGCAAAGTAAGAAACAAAGGATGATATAATATTTATCCTTTTACTTTTATATCACAGGACAAAGACCTTTTCTTTTTATGGGATATCTTGACCTCTCCAGATACAATCCTTTACTGATTAAATCTCAACCTATGGGTTGTTTTTATGTAGCAAGAGCCCGTGCTTGCATATTGCAGGTTTTATGTAGCAATAACAACAAGTCTCTTCAGTCGTGAAAAAATATCATATATTTCGCGTAAAAGTTACTAGAGTTATGAATAAACTGAATATTTGTATTGAAATAGTATAGTTAATTGGTCATTATGAAGTGTGTTTCATGTTTTTTAATAATTATTTTGTCTTCATTATTTATTTTTTCCATTGAATGTAAACAAACCGATGAGATGCTTTGTTCATAGCAATATGAATGCATAATTAGGAAATGTTTGTCGGCGTATGTAAAAAAAAAAAAAAAAAAAAAAAAAAAAAAAAAAAAAAAAAAAACGAAAAGATTAATGGGTTAACATCCACCTGTAATGTGAACTTCTTCTTTTCTGTTATTATAGATGAAATTTGTCCTGTAATGAATATATGCTCTTTTGTTCTACACTCTTTGATTAAGGTTTTCATTATAAAACCTATAACTCGATTGCGCATTTTTATTCAGATTTTAAAACTCCAAAATTGTACAATAGACTTTTTATCAATATTCTTTTAATCTACGGTATTACATTTACATTGTCAACATGCCTTTTATTCAATTTGAGTTTATGTGATACAGTTTTTCTTTTTTCGTTAACGCAAATTAGCTTTTAAAGGTTTAAACGCCGCTCATGAATGGCAGAGGTAAGGGACAGGGACACTGTCCTATCAAGCAGGACAGTACCCCTGGAGACTGACCATATATACATATGATCAGCGCCTAAGCTCCCTCTTCATCCAAGCTAAGACCAAGGATGGCCAGGCAATGGCTACTGATGAGTCATCCTTATCTCACAAGGAGGGTGAGGTTGTAGCGACCAAAGAAACTAACGAGTTTAATCGGGACTCGAACCCCAGTCTGGCGATCACCAGTCAGGGACGTTACCACATACTTAGCTCGCAAGGATGGGAAGGTTGCAGCGACCAAAGAAACTAACGAGTTTGATCGGGATTCCAAACTCAGTCTGGCGATCACAAGTCAGGGACGTTACCACATCGGCCACCACAACCCTGAGATTAAATGAAAAAGTAATATTGATCATTGCGTCTGATTTTTATACTAATTTATAAAATGCATGTAAATGATTATGTACAAGTTGATGAAAAAGCAAATTCTATAGTGAAGATAGGTATAAATGGCCATCTGTTTCACACTTGCATCAGGGAAATTGTTACGATTCGCACCTGGTTATAAAGTCTATTGCCTCTTGGAAGTAATAAAAAAGAACAATGAAAAAGATAAGCTTTAAGAAAAAAGACATGTAAGAACGACACACACGTGTATACCCTCACTCACGTCAAGAGCTTAAATGTGCATAAAATCGCCCTGTTAAGAGTGATGTCACATTCTCGGATTTGCATCTTAGGACGAGGGAAGAAGTAATGTGGTCCTCCTGGGTGGTTCAGTTGTGATCTGCTTCATTGTGTTACCATGATGAAGGCTGAGTGAGGTTGTACTTATGTTTGGAAGTTGTATTAGAATTATTCTTGTCTTCAGAAGCTGGTAGTCAATTTTATGTCTGCCTTTGGAAATTTCTAGTCACTGTGTACAGTTAGCTTCAATAATTCCGGTACCCTTGATGGGAAGCTAAGAAGAAACCTGACACTTGTATATTGTAGCAAGTAAAGCTGTCTTTAGCATACGAGAAACTGTTGGGAACGGTGCCTGTAAAACAAAGTACATGAGTGTGTAAACACGTGATCAAATCATTTTTATTAATTTTACGAAGTGCTGTTAAGTAAATAACATTTTTCTATACAGATGTTTTACTTTGCTTCCCATGAAGTGCACCGGAATTAATGAAGCCAACTGTACCTGCCTTAGGCGTGTGTTAGTATTCTACGTTTCTTAAGAAAGTTTTAGGCAGTATTTTACCTGTGATAAGGTGTTGGGCATTATTGTACCTATCTTAAGAATGTTTTAGGCATTACAAATATTGTACTTGTCTTTAAAATCTGTTGGTCAGTATTGTCCCTGTCTTAAGGTCTTGGGCAGTATTTTACCTGACTGTGTTATTCAGTATTGCACTTGTCTTAAGGTCTTGGGCAGTATTTTACCTGACTGTGTTATTCAGTATTGCACTTGTCTTAAGGTCTTGGGCAGTATTTTACCTGACTGTTATTCAGTATTGCACTTGTCTTAAGGTCTTGGGCAGTATTTTACCTGACTGAGTTATTCAGTATTGCACTTGTCTTAAGGTCTTCGGTAGTATTTTACCTGTGTGTGGAATGTGTTAGTCAGTATTGTACCTGCCTTAAGGTGTTGGGCAGTATTGTACCTGTCTTAAGAATGTTTTAGGCAATATTGCACTTGTCTTTTAAAGTGTTTGTCAGTATTGTAACTGTCTTAGGGTCTTGGGCAGTATTTTACCTGTCTGTGGAATGTGTTATTCAGTATTGTACCTGTTTTAAGGTGTTAACCAGCATTCTACAGGTATTAAAAGTTCTAGTTAGTATTGTACCTGTCTTAAGAATGCGTTAGCATTCTATGTCTTAAAAAGGGGTTTGATAGTATTGTACGCGTCTCTGGAACGAGTAGTAAGTACTGTAACAATCTTGAAAAAGGTGTTATTTTATAATGCACCTGTCCTAAGCTGGTGTTACTCAGTATCTACCTGTCGTCGGAAGATGTCTGTCAGTTTTATAACTGTTATTAGAAGGTACTACTTGGTATTACACCTGCCCTTGGAATATCTCATTTAAGGCTATTGATGTCTTTGGGAGTTTAAAGGTTTAAAGGTTGCTCATGAATGGCAAAGGCAAGGCACTGACATTGCCCTATCAAGCCGGACAATGCCCTAGAGACTGAACATATATACATATGATCAAAGCCCAAGCCCCTTCTCCACCCAAGCTAGGAGGAAGGAGGGTCAGGCAGAGGCTGCTGATGACTCAGCAGATGGACCTATAAGCAAACCCCCCCCCCATCCTTAACTCACAAGGATGGTGAGATTGCATCGACCAAAAGAACTAACGAGATTGACCGGTGTGACGGTCTGAACGATCCCCCGGTCTCAGAATTCTCCTTGACATTTTATAATGGTTCTTTTCCGCCATTAGATCGCTTCGCTTGCATGAAAATAAAACATCAAGCTCGTATGTACTGGCAAGCGGTAATGTTGAGCTGCGCACGCTAACATCACAGGAAAATAAAACATCAACCTCGTATGCCCTGGCAAACCGTAATGTTCGCGCATGCGCAGATTATCAAGGAGAATTCTGAGACCGGGGGATCGTTCAGACCGTCACACGTGGACTCGAACCCGAGTGTGGCAATCACCCTACCACCCGGTTAGTTATTTACTCTACGAATCAAGTGTATTATATGAATTATGCTTTATGTCAAAGTCTCGTAGCTCTACCTATCTTATAGCCACTTTGTCAATTGGACTATTTTTCATTGAAACTATCAAATGCTTAAATTTATGCGATAGTAATTATTATGATAATCATGATGCCAATAATTAACAATAATAAACAGCAAAATTGCTTTCTTTGTTAATGAGAACGATAAGAAAATTTTCGATAAATTTTAATGTACCGACCAGGAAATGATTAATTAGTTTTAATTAAGACTTGGGTAAAATGGTCTTTTTTGATATGTAAATCCCGCATCCCTATTAATTTTGATCGTTTACAAAATATAAATAAATCCATGCGACTGCTATTATTAAGGTAGTAAAAGAATCTCAAATAGAAGTTAAGCGACCATACGTTTCCGATTCGAAATTTAAATATTAGGGTTTTTTCACAAATGGAAGTTAGGAAAGCTCTTAATGTAAAGAATTAGATCAAAATAGAATTGAATAACTTTTAGATTTCATCACGTAAACAGGAATATTCCTTTGAATATACTTGCGCTAAACTTTAGTAAACAAAGTTTATCATAATAATAAGCTTCACTTTGTGGTCTTTCTTGAAGGGAAATTTATAAATATAATTTCCTCTTGGATGATAGACTTTAAATTCGAAATATTTATTGACATTAAATACACATCAAAAGAGATGAACAGTATATTGGGAGATGAACAGTATATTGGGAGAAGAGATGAACAGTATATTGGGAGGGGAGTGATGGAAATGGAGGTACAGGGAACGAGAAGGAGAGGGAGACCAAAGCTAAGGTGGATGGACTGTATCAAGGATGACCTTCGATCAAAAGGATTAACCGGTGATGAAGTGTGGGACAGAGGTAGGTGGAGAACGCTGGCCAGAAACATCGACCCCACATAAAAGTGGGAAAAGGTGTAGACAAAGAAGAAGTATTTTGTATAATCTATGATGATAGACTTCAGCCCTTCGCTCAGGCACGTTTGGAGATTAGAGCAGGTGCTAAATAATTAGGTTAAATTTTGGTAAACAAGATTAAGTAACAGACAAGAAATCGCGGCAAGAGGAAAAGCTAGCGGGTTTTACAGTTTTTGAAGTTCTAGTTAAAGCGAATGAGTGTTTACACCTCGCGAATTCCGTAAACAATTTCACTTAAGTTATATGAAGTAGGTCAATAAATATTGTTTAATGTGGATTTTAAGATCGTTTTCTGTTTTATCGACAGTTTAGCAATTAACTACAGGGATGTTTTTTTTCGTATTTACCTGGTAAACTACTTGCTGAAAACAGTTGTTGGATTAAGATGGTTATCATTCCTTCAACAATAAATAATTGCTCTCTCTCTCTCTCTCTCTCTCTCTCTCTCTCTCTCTCTCTCTCTCTCTCTCTCTCTCTCTCTCTCATACACAAGCAGCATCTACAGGAATGCAATCTAGTGTTCCCTAGCTCACTGTTGGTCAGTTTCTTTAACTACTCGAAACTGTAGGTATGACAGTTTAAAAGCAAAGTCACTTTTAAGAAATATACTGCCTGGCTCTTCTTCAGTTGCAGAATGTTATGTATATTGATTCTTACAAGAACTTCGTATACCTTTCGATCCTATGGAAATATTTCAATTCTTGTATTTTCCCATGTCGTAAATATATTTTCTATTATAAATATATTTTCTGTCTGGTATTCGGCAGTAGGCGCTAATTTTGAATTGTTGGACAAATATTTAGATTATATTCTTATCTTGATATCAAACTCTGGCGTTATTTTTCAATTAGCTCATTGTGTATGCTGTTTATATTTTACTAATGTACGCGACCCGTCAAAAATGACAGCTAAATATTTAGATTGATACACACACGCACACGCACCACCACTCTCACCAGGGTATGATTACTCCCTCTTCCCCATACCAGAGGGACGGGGAGAGCTGAGTGTGACCGAAAAAAATAATATATATATATGTATATATATATATATATATATATATATATATATATATATATATATATATATGTATATATATATAATTTATATACTATATATATATATATATATATATATATATATATATATATATATATATATGTATATATATATATATATATATATATATATATATATATATATATATATATATATATTTCCAGACACTTGCTTTAACGCGACATCTTTTTCATTCATAACTTCTCACAGTATCTTATTCACCACGTAGTTTTAGATATGACGTTAATTCTAACATTTCTCGCGCTTTTCGATTAGTTAATTTAGTTTAACTTCAGAAAAAAACTTTATGCGAATGCTTTTTTTTTTTGTACGTTCACTTTAATCTCATTTTATATTTTAATATTTATTTAACTTTTGTTATTTATCTTAATGTGTTGATTTTTTTTTTTCAATTTCTATTTTAAATATTCCTTTTCACTCGTGTTTCTTTTCTTTACTGGCCTGCTTTCCCTTTTGTGGCTATTGATCATGTAGTATTCTGTTTTTCAAATCTCTCTCTCTCTCTCTCTCTCTCTCTCTCTCTCTCTCTCTCTCTCTCTCTCTCTCTTGTATTGATTTTTTGCGCTTCCACTTTTAAACCTTGTTTCTTTCATTTAATTTTCCAGTAGTTTTTCTTATTTTTTTTTCTACGATAAGAGCATTTATCCTTTCTTCACGTTTTCTCTTCAATTCCTCTCTTTATTGTCCCTTCTCCCTTTTGTGCCTCTTTAAGTATTATTGTCGAATGTGGGATTGTGTTATTTTGGGAAATAGCAAAAAGTCTAAATTCAAAGGGTTTACCGAAATGAGAAATCGTTTATTTGAGTGATACGAAGTAATGAGTCCAGTCATTACCAAATTCATTAATCTCTTTAAAGCTCCAATCTAATTTTCTCTTCTTTAAAAAAAAAAAAAAAAAAAAAAAAAAGGTGGAACGTTAAGTCTGGGGAAATGGAAG
Source organism: Palaemon carinicauda (assembly GCF_036898095.1). Lineage (NCBI taxonomy): Eukaryota > Metazoa > Arthropoda > Malacostraca > Decapoda > Palaemonidae > Palaemon > Palaemon carinicauda. The sequence continues at coordinate 28,519,372 of NC_090751.1, read as the reverse complement.
GCACAAAGTTTTTAATAATTTTATTTAATTTTTTATTCTTATTATTCAGGTATACAATTATATTTTAATTTATTTCCTTCTTATTCCTGATCTAGATATTAATCTGTGGCACCGTCGTTCAATTAATTCATTATGCATGTTGCATAAGATTTTGTATAATTCTGACCATTCTTTACATTCACATCTACCCTGACAGTTCCATCCTGTTCGTAATAGTAGGCATGCAGTTAATTCTAATAGTCAGGCCTTCTTCATCATGAGGTTCAATACTACACAGTATTTAGAATTGTTATTCGAAATGTGACCAAGTTGTGGAATGATCTTCCTAATCGGGTAGTTGAATCAGTAGAACCTCAAAAGTTCAAAGTTGGAGCAAATGTTTTTATGTTGATCAGACTGACATAAGTCTTTTTATAATTTATATTTGAAATATCTGTTTGAATGTTGTTATTGTTTTTAAGATATTTTATTTTAATTGTTCATTACTTATTTCGTTTATTTATTTCCTTATTTCCTTTCCTCACTGGGTTATTTTTCCCTGTTGGAGCCCTTGAGCTTATAGCATCTTGCTTTTCCAGCTGGAGTTGTAGCTTAGGTAATAATAATAATAATAATAATAATAATAATAATAATAATAATAATAATAATACACTTTTTTCCGATGATTATCATTGGGCATTTTCAACAAAGCGTAGAATCGTAATTTTCCAAGTGATTGGTCCAAAGAACTTCATCGTTAATGGCTCGTGTAAATAAAATTAGAGGAAAAAGTAAGAGGTTAGACAGGTGTGTAGCGAAAGAAGTTAGAGAGGTGTGTAATTAGAGAAGTTGGTTAATGATATTAGACAGGTGGAAGTAAACAAGCATTGAAGGATATTAGATAGCCTGGGGTTATATACTTACCTGGATTGTTCTTTATATAAAACCATTCATGAGGGAACGAGTTAGAAATTGATTAGATAATAAAGAAGGATTTCATTAAGACACGTGTCTCTTCATTTGGCTGATTTAAAGCTTAAATATGAAAGATTTGATTTAATGCTGTTACTGAATTAATTAGATACAAAAGGAGGATTTAATTAAAATTATTTGGCTAGTTTAAAGATTAAATATGAAGGATTTGATTTAATGTTGTTACTGTTCTCGAAGTATTTTATTTTAACTGTAGTTTATTTATTTCCCTATTTCCTTTTATCTTTCCTCGCTGGGCCATTTTTCCTTATTGGAGACCCTGGGCTTATAGCATCCTGCTCTTCCAACTAAGAGTTTGGCTGACTTAGCTAGTAATAATAATAATAATAACAATAATAAGAATGATGATGATGATGATCATAATAATAATAATAATAATAATAATAATAATAATAATAATACAATCGCTTTTCATAACTGATGTTTACTATCTTATCAACAATTCATATATTAGAAAAAATAAAGAAAAAACTAATACGAATATTTTCCACAATATTCAAAATCGATATTTTGATTTTGCTATTTTCAACGACGTAAGATTTACAGATATTTCCCAATTGAAGAAAAAAAAAAGATGAAAGGAAAATTGTTGTTAGTTCGCTCCCCTTTCAACTCTCTCTCTCTCTCTCTCTCTCTCTCTCTCTCTCTCTCTCTCTCTCTCTCTCTCTCTCTCTCTCTCTCAACACGTGTTTTTACCAGATGGCACCTTCGGAAGTGAGGGTCACATAGAAACACATGTGCCGCCCCTTTGAGTTCTAACTGACCCACATTCTTGCCAGATTTACTTTTATTTTTATTGCCTGAGACCTCCCGTGGAAAGGGGATTTTCTTAAAGGCTTGAAAGTTATCAGATTGTTTTTTTTAGCTTTGAAAGTTTGTTGTTATTATTATTATTATTATTATTATTATTATCATTATTATTATTATTATTATTATTATTATTATTATTATTACTAGCATAGCTACAACCGTAGTTGAAAAAGCAAGATGCTATAAGCCCAAGTGCTCCAACTGGGAAAAATAGCCCACCGAGAAAAGGAAATAAGGAAACAAATAAACGATTTGAGAAAAAATTAACAATAAATTATTTTAAAAACAGTAACAACATTAAAATAGATATGTCATATATAAACTATAAAAGGACTTATGTCAGCCTGTTCAACATAAAAACATTTGCTGCAAGACTGAACTTTTGAAGTTCTACTGATTCAACTACCCGATTAGGAAGATCATTCTATAACTTAGAGCTTTGTAAGTTGTCTTATTGTTTAAAAGCTTTGTAAGTTAAAATTTTGATTAGCTTTGTAAGTTATCCAATTATTTTCAAGCTTTACAAGCTATCATACTGTTATTAAGCTCTGTAATTTATCAAATTGTTTTTTAAGTTTTGTAAATTGTCAGAGTGCTTTTAAGCTTTGTAGGTTATCAGATTGTTTTAAAGCTTTTTCGGTTATAAGTTTACTTCTAAGGTTTATTAGTCATCAGATTGTTTTGAAGCTTTTTTAGTTATCAGGTTGTTTTTAAGCTTTGTAGGTTATCATATTGTTTTAAAGCTTTGTAAGTTATAAGTTTACTTCTAAGGTTTATAAGTTATCAGATTATTTTGAAGCTTTGTTAGTTATCTGGTTGTTTTTAAGCTTTGTAGGTTATCAGATTGTTTTAAAGCTTTGTAAGTTATAAGTTTACTTCTAAGGTTTATAAGTTATCAGATTATTTTGAAGCTTTGTTAGTTATCTGGTTGTTTTTAAGCTTTGTAGGTTATCAGATTGTCTTAAAGCTTTGTAAGTTATAAGTTTACTTCTAAGGTTTATAAGTTATCAGATTATTTTGAAGCTTTGTTAGTTATCTGGTTGTTTTTAAGCTTTGTAGGTTATCAGATTGTTTTAAAGCTTTGTAAGTTATAAGTTTACTCCTAAGGTTTATAAGTTATCAGATTATTTTGAAGCTTTGTTAGTTATCTGGTTGTTTTTAAGCTTTGTAGGTTATCAGATTGTTTTAAAGCTTTGTAAGTTATAAGTTTACTTCTAAGGTTTATAAGTTATCAGATTATTTGGAAACTTTGTTAGTTATCTGGTTGTTTTTAAGCTTTGTAGGTTATCAGATTGTTTTAAAGCTTTGTAAGTTATAAGTTTACTTCTAAGGTTTATAAGTTATCAGATTATTTTGAAGCTTTGTTAGTTATCTGGTTGTTTTTAAGCTTTGTAGGTTATCAGATTGTTTTAAAGCTTTTTCAGTTATAAGTTTACTTCTAAGGTTTATTAGTTATCAGATTGTTTTGAAGCTTTGTTAGTTATCAAATTGCTTTTTAAGCTTTGTAGGTTATCAGATCGCTTTAAAGCTTTATAAGTTATAGAATTACTTTTAAGGTTTAGAAAAAAATCAGGTTGTTTTTTAAACCTTGTTAGCTATCAAGATGGAATTAGATTTTACCATATCTTGTGGAGGAAATGTCTGTTATTAGAACCATCATTTGTTAGTTGAAAAGAAGCAATGAAGGTTTGTACTACAGTGAAGTAATGGTGTACCGCACGAATTTCATACACGCTCATACACTGAAATGCTATTGCTTTTTTATCTTTCGCTTTCTCCTGCACTGATAATAGAAAAACCTATTTAAGCTTGCTTTCGCATGTTTCACGTTGTTGAATTTTTGTGCCATGTTGCCCTCAACTGTCTCAATATAAGGTCGGTTGAATTTCAGTGACCATCTTACTCTCCTCAACTGTTTGAATATAAGGTCGTTTGAATATTCGTGGCCATCTCACTCTCAACTGTTTGAATATAAGCTGGTTTAAATTTCAGTGACCATCTTACTCTCACTGGTTGAATATAAGATCGTTTGAATATTCGTGGCCATCTTACTCTCAACTGCCTGAATATAAGGTCGTTTGAATTTCAGTGACCATCTTACTCTCAACTGTTTGAATATAAGGTCGTTTGAATATTCGTGGCCATCTTATTCTCAACTGTTTGAATGTAAGCTGGTTTGAATTTCAGTGACCATCTTACTCTCAAATATTTGAATGTAAGCTGGTTTGAATTTCAGTGACCATCTTACTCTCTCTGTTTGAATATAAGGTCGTTTGAATATTCGTGGCCATCTTACTCTCAACTGTTTGAATGTAAGCTGGTTTAAATTTCAGTGACCATCTTACTCTCACTGGTTGAATATAAGATCGTTTGAATATTCGTGGCCATCTTACTCTCAACTGCCTGAATATAAGGTCGTTTGAATTTCAGTGACCATCTTACTCTCAACTGTTTGAATATAAGGTCGTTTGAATATTCGTGGCCATCTTACTCTCAACTGTTTGAATGTAAGCTGGTTTGAATTTCAGTGACCATCTTACTCTCAACTGTTTGAATATAAGGTCGTTTGAATATTCGTGGACATCTTACTCTCAACTGTTTGAATGTAAGCTGGTTTAAATTTCAGTGACCATCTTACTCTCACTGGTTGAATATAAGATCGTTTGAATATTCGTGGCCATCTTACTCTCAACTGCCTGAATATAAGGTCGTTTGAATTTCAGTGACCATCTTACTCTCAACTGTTTGAATATAAGGTCGTTTGAATATTCGTGGCCATCTTACTCTCAACTGCCTGAATATAAGGTCGTTTGAATTTCAGTGACCATCTTACTCTCAACTGTTTGAATATAAGGTCGTTTGAATATTCGTGGACATCTTACTCTCAACTGTTTGAATGTAAGCTGGTTTAAATTTCAGTGACCATCTTACTCTCACTGGTTGAATATAAGATCGTTTGAATATTCGTGGCCATATTACTCTCAACTGCCTGAATATAAGGTCGTTTGAATTTCAGTGACCATCTTACTCTCAACTGTTTGAATATAAGGTCGTTTGAATATTCGTGGCCATCTTACTCTCAACTGCCTGAATATAAGGTCGTTTGAATTTCAGTGACCATCTTACTCTCAACTGTTTGAATATAAGGTCGTTTGAATATTCGTGGACATCTTACTCTCAACTGTTTGAATGTAAGCTGGTTTAAATTTCAGTGACCATCTTACTCTCACTGGTTGAATATAAGATCGTTTGAATATTCGTGGCCATATTACTCTCAACTGCCTGAATATAAGGTCGTTTGAATTTCAGTGACCATCTTACTCTCAACTGTTTGAATATAAGGTCGTTTGAATATTCGTGGCCATCTTACTCTCAACTGCCTGAATATAAGGTCGTTTGAATTTCAGTGACCATCTTACTCTCAACTGTTTGAATATAAGGTCGTTTGAATATTCGTGGCCATCCTACTCTCAACTGTTTGAATGTAAACTGGTTTGAATTTCAGTGACCATCTTACTCTCAACTGTCTGAATATAAGGTCGTTTGAATTTCAGTGACCATCTTACTCTCAACTGTTTGAATATAAGGTTGTTTGAATATTCGTGGCCATCTTACTCTCAACTGTTTGAATATAAGGTTTGAATTTCAGTGACCATCTTACTCTCAACTGTTTGAATATAAGGTCGTTTGAATTTTCGTGACCATCTTACTCTCAACTGTTTGTATGTTAGCTTCTTATCTTGTTTGATAAAGTCACATCCACGTCGTCTCTCTGTTAGAACCCGACAGCTACCTTTCACACTAGTTTATAATGTAATATTAGGTAGATGTAGTTAGCCCTGATTAACCCATTGTTACCATCTTTTGTAATGTCTGGTTTATAGGTAACCCACTTTGATCATGAACCGTGTCTTGTAGACTACAAGGAAGCTTTTAATCCTTATATTCTATGAGTGTTGATGCTTTAAGGGTTTGTGTATCGCCGTGATCAGCAAAGCTGTACTAGTCAGTGACACCCATACTAGGTTGGTTGGTTTTGAGCGATCAAGCAAAATTCTCCCACCGTCATCAATCCGCACTGGCCAGCCGGTGATGAAAACTGGCCAAACCCCGACATAAAGACATGTTTGAGGCCTATATCCGGCAGTGGACCAGAAACGGCTGCATTTGCTGTTGTTGTTTTTGTTGTTGTTGAATTCTATGATGAAATAATAAGTCTGTTGGGTAATTGCTTTCGACAAGTAATGAAATAGAACACAATGTAAGTGTTCTAACTTAAAAAGTTTACCAACTCTGACTTTCTCTCGTAGTCAAATATTAATCTATAGTGCATTGCAAGAGTGCATTCTTAAATAGCCATCTCTTAGTCATAGTTGTAATAGTAGATTACTACAGCCATCTCTTGCCATCACTATATCCTGTGATGTTGCCAAGGAATTAGCAGAACCTTTATAGATGGTGATGGAAAGTTATTCATATATATTCATCGTTAATATTGACGAAAGAATCATAATTTGTGACCATGTAGTCAGCCTATCGTTTGCCGCCAAATATGAAAGAACAGGGAAATGCAGATGAATAAGAGAAACTGTAAAGAGTTGGAATAATACAGTAAACAAGATATGATATATATATATATATATATATATATATATATATATATATATATATATATATATATATATATATATATATATACCAAAATTACAAACAGAAAACTGGTAGGCAGTGAAGCCATAGTTAAGAAAGGGCGAAGAATGACCAAGAAATGCCTGATTTGTGGCACTCACTTGCAGGCCTCCGTGGCACAATCGGTTAGCGCGTTCGGCTGTTAACCGAAAGGTTGGTGGTTCGAGCCCACCCGGGGGCGATTAATTTTGATTGATGAAATATAGACGACTTAATTACTTTGCGGTTAATTAAGGATTGTGAAAATGGTGGTGTTCTTGTAGATTTCCTGGTTCGTCCAGCTAGATATGAGCTCTTGCAACTGTGCATCTCGTAATTCTCCAAGATGATATGTGTGTATGTTGAGACTTAACATGTACATACTCAAGCCTCAATACTACCCAGAGGCATTGTTGGTTGTAGATAGAGATTACCCCCCCCCCCCCCCCCCTTGGTTAACAAATACTTGAAGGTTATCCTAGAGAAAAGCTGTTGCTTATTTAAGGTCTTTGTTCAAAGTCTTTTGCTATATTAATTCAAGTTCAACAGTAAACCCTCCCTCTGTAATATGAACAATTCAGGCATCCTGAATTATAATTTTAACATAACAAAGTTTAAAAGGATAAAAGGTGAATTAATGTAGCATGTATTTTCTATGGAATAATACAAATAAATCCTTTATTTTTCAGATTAGATTTTACTCATGACTATTTTTCAGAAATGTTCATTTTGACTATTTTCATGTTTTTCAGCAAAGCCATTGTAGCACATAATGAAAATCCCATTTATCATCCCATATAGTGCAGAGATGTAAGAGTGTCCCTCTAGCTATTTATTATAGAGTCTATATTATTATTATTATTATTATTATCATTATTATTATTATTACAAGGTAAGCTACAACTCTATTTCGAAAAGCAGGATGCTATAAGCCCAAAGGCTCCAACAAGGAGAAAATACCCTAGTAAGGAAAAGAAATAAGGAAATAGATAAAATACAAGAGAAATAATAACAATCAGAATAAAATATTTTAGGGACAGTAACAAAATAAAATTAGATATTTTTCATATATAAACTATACAAAAAAAGATAAAGAGATACAAGATTGAATAGTGTGCCCGAATGTATCCTCAAGCAAGAGAATTCAAACCCAAGATAGCGGAACACCATGGTACAAAGGCTATGACACTACCCAAGACCAGAGAACAATGGTTTGAATTTGGAGTGTCCTTCCTCTAGAAGAGCTGCTTAACATAGCTAAAGTGTCTCTTCTACCCTTATCAAGAGGAAAGTAGCCACTGAACAATTACATCGGTAACCTTCTTCTGTATCATAAATGGACGATTTAACCGATAAGGCAATAGAATGATTCGTGGTAGTTGTGAGAGATAATCATTTTGTACAGATTCCATAATATCCATGAAATATCCATCGTACTTGATAGTCAAGAAAGAATATTGTAACCATTATAGACGAACCGTCTGTTATCAGATCTATTATATTTGCCAAATTGAATGTAGGCCTGTAGTCAAGGAAAGGACTCTTAGTTTCTTGACACCATAGATATAATCATTGTAGGATATTTAAAAAATCCTTCGATCTTTTCGGAGTGAATCGTCTTTGAGACTTGGGGAAAGGAAATATTTCCTAAAAGCATTTAATCGTGTATAGCTAAGTATCATAGAAGGGTCTCTTAGTTTCTTGACACCGTAGATTTAACCATTGTAGGATATTTTAAAAATCCCATGAGCTTTTTGGAGTGAATCATCTTTGAGACTTGGGGGAAAGGAAATATTTCCTAAAAGCATTTAATCCTGTATAGCTAAGTATCATAGAAGGGTCTCTTAGTTTCTTGACACCGTTGATATAATCATTGTAGGATATTTAAAAAATCCCTCGATCTTTTTGGAGTGAATCGTCTTTGAGACTTGGGGAAAGGAAATATTTCCTGAAAGCATCTAATCCTGTATAGCTAAGTATCATAGAAGGGTCTCTTAGTTTCTTGACACTGTTGATATAATCATTGTAGGATATTTAAAAAATCCCTCGATCTTTTTGGAGTGAATCATCTTTGTGACTTGGAGAAAGGAAATATTACTTAAAAGTATTTAATCCTTTATAGACAAAGTCTTTCTAAGTATCATAGTATTATCCTCGCGGGGGTGGGGGGTGGGGGGTGGCAGGGGCCTAGCGTTAAGTGCACTGTAGGTATTAATGAAGGGTAATTAGAACCTCCTTCAGCTCCTAGCTACATACTTTAGTCTTCTACTCTACCTCCGTTCCAACTGCCGTTCTTCCATCTGAATGTCCATCCTCTTGACATCATATTGCAACTGCAGAGTTTCCCTTCACTTGTTCTTCGGCGCTGAATGGATTCCCCGGTCCCATCGCCGGGCCATATGACCCAAATTTTGTAAGTTCAGTCAAGTAGGAAATGTTTATTTCGTGGTTCAGTTTACTCTTCATGGTTCAGTTACTTCCTTCACGCTTGGTGAAAATGAAATTCCAAAGTTGAAGGTAATTTTTCTGGTATTTGCTAATAACCATTAAAATAGCCAATTTAAAGCCTAATTTTATCCACAATGTCTACTTTCAATTCCCACAAATGTTGCAATTTCAAGCCTTTTAATCTATTACCTTATATAGAGTTTACAAAGTAAAAAATGGTATTTGTAAATATTCGCATAATAAGCTTTAGAAAACTGGCGTCGTACCCATTATCAACTTTGGGTTCGCGTGACCTGGAAAGATCCGATATATAGCCAGGCTATTCAAGCCTCCGTGGCACAATCGGTTAGCGCGTTCGGCTGTTAACCGAAAGGTTGGTGGTTCGAGCCCACCCGGGGGCGATAGCTTTTAATTAATTGCAATATTCGAGAAATCAACCAGATGAATTCGAATGTGAAATTAGTTGCTGATTTAATTGGCCATGTTATTATTATTATTATTATTATTATTATTACTTGCCAAGCTAAAATCCTAGCTGGAAAAGGAGGATGCTATAAGTAAGCCAAAGGGCTCCAACACGGAAAATAGCCCAGTGAGGAAAGGAAATAAGAGAAATAATTAACAATTACAATAGAATATTTTAAGAAGAGTAACACTAAAATAAACATATCATATCTAAACATAAAAACTGTAACAAAAGAAAAGGAAGAGAACTAATATTGAATAGTGTGCCCGAGTGTCCCCTCAAGCAAGAGAACTCTAACTCTAAGACAGTGAAAGACCATGGTACAGAAGCTATGGCACTACGCAAGACTAGAGAACAAATATTATATGCCTGCCATCTAGTATAGAATTCGGTGGTGATTAGTGTGGATATCTTTAAAGCTTGTGCCTTTCTCTAAAGGATAAATAGTTTATTTAGCTTCCTAGGTGCTCTCCGGTATGTACTCAATGCCCTGTGGGAATTTACTTGCCAATTGGCGCTCTAAGAACTCAGACTCCGTTACTGCTTCTTTTTATTCTTCTGTTTGCATGTTGAATATTCCGTGGGGGACAAAAAAAAAAAAAAAAAAAAAAAATTCCATACCTTTGTTAATTGTGTAGCAACATAATTACCTCCAGCAACGAAGTTGAGAGGAAGTTATGTTTTCGACCCTGTTTGTCTGTTTGTCCGTTTATCTGTTTGTTTGTGAACAACTTCCTGGCCACAATTTTGCTCATAGAGTAGTGACAATTTTAGGGAATAATTGTTATGTTGAGATGTGGAAGTGATTCAATTTTGAAAGTCCTAGGTCAAAGGTCAAGGTTAAGCTCGAGCAAAAGGTCGACCGAATTAACCCTTACCCTCACCCCAAGTTTGCACATGGATGTCACACAGACTTCAAATACGCCTTCGGTCTAAATTGATTCTGGGAAAGGCAAGTTGGATTCGAGAAACAAGCAGCCACGGCAGAGGTCCACACAGGTCTGCACTCTTAGAATACTTTTCTAATAATTTTCTGTTTTCAAACTCATGAAGAGTATGACTTACTGTAACCAGCTTTGCAAGAGACAAAATTGGCTGATTGGGCTTGTTAATCTCCTTTGATATAAAAAATAACGACTTACTTACTATAGGTGCACTGTTAAAACTTTGCATTAAAAACGGTAAATTCCTGGCAACATTTATTCCAGGATTTTTACCCTTTTGAAAACGGATATATGGACGTAAAGGAGTGATATTACGGTCACCAACCCGTAAAAGATAACAACAAAGTAAGGTAAAATTACGGTCGCCTGTATTTTACTGAAATACGGCTGAGAACTATATTTTGAAAGAGAATCTCCGATTAAAATTGTGGTTTTTTCAAGTGTGGTGCTCATGGTAATTTACAGCATTGTTTCTGCCTTGTACTATTTACCTGATCCGTTTAAAGCCCTGCCCACACACGATCGAGCATGCCCGACGGGCAAACAGTGATACCAGGCCACAATAGTTAGTGAAAATGAGGGATAATGACGTTAGAAGCGTGAAAAATAAAGGCAGGTATCTGGCAACACTGAATGATGCCAGATCCCTGTCTGTGGTTTTCCCGCTTCTGACGTCATTAACCCTCATTCTTACTAACTATTGTGGTCTGGTATCACTGTTTGCCCATCGGGCATGCTCAATCTTGTGGACAGGGCTTAATCTAAACATTTTCTTTTCCAATTATCCGAGTCTTAAAATGTTGGTCAGTTGTCTCACTGAATTTAAAAATAGATTCGATTTTAGAACTATCATGCACAATTTGGAAAAAAAAAAAAAAACGTAAATTTAATCTGAAATTCTCTAAAAAATATATAGTTCTCAGCCGTATTTCAGTAAAATACAGGCGACCGTAATTTTACCTTACTTTTTTATTATCTTTGCGGGTTGTTGACCATATATCACTCCTTTACGTCGATAAAACCGTTTTCAAAACGTTAAAAAACCTGGAATAAATGTTGCCAGGCATTCACCGCTTTTTAATGCAATTTTTTAACAGTGTGTAAGGACCT
>NC_090751.1:28485454-28502954 GCF_036898095.1 Palaemon carinicauda | reverse complement strand
TACATCTTATTTTCTTGAGGTAATAATTGTACATCTGATTTTCTTGGGGTAATAATTGTACATCTGATTTTCTTGAGGTAATAATTGTCCATCTGATTTTCTTGAGGTAATAATTGTACATCTGATTTTCTTGAGGTAATAATTGTCCATCTGATTTTCTTGAGGTAATAATTGTACATCTGATTTTCTTGAGGTAATAATTGTCCATCTGATTTTCTTGAGGTAATAATTGTACATCTGATTTTCTTGAGGTAATAATTGTCCATCTGATTTTCTTGAGGTAATAATTGTACATTGATTTTCTTGAGGTAATAATTGTCCATCTGATTTTCTTGAGGTAATAATTGTACATCTGATTTTCTTGAGGTAATAATTGTACATCTGATTTTCTTGAAGTAATAATTGTCCATCTGATTTTCTTGAGGTAATAATTGTCCATCTGATTTTCTTGAGGTAATAATTGTACATCTGATTTTCTTGAGGTAATAATTGTACATTTGTATTTGGTAACGTCACGGTTATTCCAAAGGTTTAAAAATAATTGAGACAAACAGCGAAATGTGAAGGCAATGCTATGTATTTGCTATCGCCAGTTTGCGTATAGAAAACGGGATATGATTCAAACCTCTAGCGTGTAACGCTGATTGACCTGGAAAGACCTTATTTGGGGTAAATATTGCATCGTCCAATGACCTGGATGACCTCATTTAAGGTCAATATTTTATCGCCAAATGACCTTCACAGACCTCATTTTGGGTCAATATTGTATCTTCGAGTGACATGGAAGATGTCATATGAGGTCAGTATTGTATCGCTAAAATTACCTAGAAATACCTCGTTATTGGTCATTGTTTACATGCCTCCGTGGCACAATTGGTTAGCGCGTTCGGCTGTTAACCGAAAGGTTGGTGGTTCGAGCCCACCCGGGGGCGATTAATTTTGATTATGTCGCGATTTGAATACCATGAAAAAATTTTCATTACATGACGTGTTTTACTTTTGAAAGAATAAACTACTTTCTATCAAGAATCGAAATAAATCCACAATAGTGAATCAGTAAGGTCAACTTTGTTAGGTTTAAAGCACCTTATCATGAGTTTATTATTTTTTACTACGCATGTGTCATGTGGATGTCATTGGCAAATTGAATAATTTCATCATATTGATAATTTTTTTTTAACGAGAAGCACTTTAGATATCAATATACTGTAATCATGTAATTTACAATGGTTATATTAATTTCAAGTTTATGTTGCAATTTCCGTTGCCTTGAAAGAGAACGTATGTTGCAACACAGCATTTATTATTATTTATCACTGATATTCCAGAAGGCCATATTGCTTTGTGTTACTCAGCATTATTTTATAATTTGTATTTCAGCAGAATATACTGTTACGTATCATTCAGTGTTACTTCAATATGCATATTTTTAAGTAGCTTATGTTCCTACATGGCGCTCAGAGTACTTTCATCATAAAGAGTTTAGTAACCCACAATGCCTTATTCTTTAAGAATAGTTGTATATATTATTATTTTTTTAACTAGGACCTAACCAAACCTGGGTAAACATGAATGGTCTCTAGTTTTAAACTTACGGCTTGATCACCGGTATTAGTTTTTTATAGCTTTTATACAGTAAACTTAATTCCGACTAGCAACCCCAGACACTATATCACTTTCTCTCTTTTCAGGAACTCATATTTCTATTCTCTTGATATTTGATATTCCGGGTTTTTTTTCTTTTTTTGCCATTTCTATATGTATTTTGATGTATATCAATAAACTTAGCGTTGTGATGGCTAAACTGATTTTATTTATAGAAAAAGAAACCGTTCTGCATTGTTTTGCATTGCAAATGCAGAGGAAACCCTCTGAAATAGAGTAGATGCCAGAAATCACTAGATTTTTAGATACTCCGTCAGGAATTAGTTAACGCAATCAACTGTATTAGTAAGAAAAAATACATTGATTTCTGATCTTGGTAATGAAATATAAAAATAAGGTAATTGATTCTTTGTTATTTCGGTAAAGAACAGGGAAGATCATTGGATTCTCGTCTTCAAGAAGATGTTATTCGCAACATAACGTGTGGCATTACTGGGCACGAACCTGTTCTGCAGGGTTAATACCTACTCAGGCGGTGTGTGTGTGTGGGGTGGGGGTGGGGGTGGGGGTGGGGCGGGGTGTGGGGGGGGGGCGCTTGGTATGACCTGATTCCCGTGTTGCTTGTAGGGGAAGGGGGGTTTCGCACAAGGTATTTGATGAATTGTGGATCATTCAGTCCAGTTATGCTTTAATTTATTTAAGATTTTTATCTTCAGTACCTAATGATTTATATCCTCTACTTACTGATTTATATCCTCTACTTAATGATTTATATCATAAATATATACTGATTTATATCCTCTACTTAATGATTTATATCATAAATATATACTGATTTATATCCTCTACTTAATGATTTATATCATAAATATATACTGATTTATATCCTCTACTTAATGATTTATATCATAAATATATACTGATTTATTTCCTCTACTTAATGATTTATATCATAAATATATACTGATTTATTTCCTCTACTTAATGATTTATATCATAAATATATACTGATTTATATCCTCAATACTTGATACTTTATAGCCTCGTTACTTAATGATTTATATCCTTAGTACTTAATGATTTATATCTTCAGGACTTACGATTTATATCCTCAACACTTGATGATTTATAGCCTCGTTACTTACTGATTTGTATTCTCAGGACTTACTGATTTATATATTTAATAATTACATATTTATATCTTCAATACTTAATGATTTATATCATCAGTACTTAAGGATTTATATCCTCAATATTCGATTATTTATATCCTCAATATCTACGGAAATTCACTGAACTTGCTTTGCTATCAATTGGCAAAGTTGCTGTTGCCTTTTCAAAGTTAATTCAAACAAATATTGGTTTAGCTTTAGTGAGACAACAGTTATATGTATAAATTACTCTCTCTCTCTCTCTCTCTCTCTCTCTCTCTCTCTCTCTCTCTCTCTCTCTCTCTCTCTCTCTCTCTCTCTCTCTCTCTCTAAGTAATAACTGCACTAGCATTTAAGGTTTCCTGGTCGGTGTTCCGAGAGCGGTATATTACTTTCGGAACTCCAAACTTCTTCGTAAAAGTTTTGCTCCATTTTGAATAGTAATGCATTCCGTTCTGGCTTTTATTTTTAAGTATTGCAGGCCCGGCTTTATGATATATATATATATATATATATATATATATATATATATATATATATATATATATATATATATATATATATATATATATATGTGTGTGTGTGTGTGTGTGTGTGTGTGTATATGTATATGTATCTCTCTCTCTCTCTCTCTCTCTCTCTCTCTCTCTCTCTCTCTCTCTCTCTCTCTCTCTATATATATATATATATATATATATATATATATATATATATATATATATATATATATATATATATATACACACACATACATACGCACATACACACATTCATACATACATATATATCCATATATATCTAAATATATGGGTATACATACTGTATACACGTACATGTATGTATCTATGTATTTACATCAGCACATATAAGTGATTCAATATTAAGTTTATTTTTTTACTATAAACATATATTACTTCCTTTTTACTCTGACCTACCTGTTTACAAGAAAGAAAACTGCCAGCACTTCTTTATATAGAGAGAGGTGAATACGATAACAGGATTATCAACACCAACATTAATAGTAAAAGTAAAACGTTTCTTCATCATAAGATAATAACATGAGTAATGAGATGATCTACCGAGAAGAAAGGTGAATCGTTCTTATTTACATAATATATAAGTATGCAGTATGATGTATCATATACAATATTTCTTAGGAAAAAAGTACGTTGCTTACTTTCTTGACCTGTTCCTGTTGAGATAGGCTGTTTATTTGTTTAT
This sequence comes from Palaemon carinicauda, assembly GCF_036898095.1. NCBI lineage: Eukaryota > Metazoa > Arthropoda > Malacostraca > Decapoda > Palaemonidae > Palaemon > Palaemon carinicauda. The sequence continues at coordinate 28,498,977 of NC_090751.1, read as the reverse complement.
TTATTTTTACTAAAGTAAGTTGATGGATATTTTTTAATCATTTGCGCCTAAGCTAAAAGAAATCAACTTTACCTTGAGAATCTGAAGGATAAAAGTCTTGACATTGCTTATATTAGTAGTTAAATTCCAATAGAAAACGGGCATTCGTAAAATCACCTAAGCGACGTTGGGAATGCTAAGGTAGAAATATTTTAGTTGCATCTTTATATAACATGCCTCCGTGGCACAATTGGTTAGCGCGTTCGGCTGTTAACCGAAAGGTTGGTGGTTCGAGCCCACCCGGGGGCGAATTGTTTTGAATAAATAATTAAAATTAAATCCAATTCGTACGTAAAATCTATTAAGATATAATCAGTGATTAAGTAAAACACTTCAAGAATGCAGGGGTTGATGCTTTAGTATACTAAGTTCAAGTATTACTCACAGTTATTTAGCTTAGCAAGATATTTTTTTAATAATACTTCTACCCATCACAATTACTTACTAGCAATCTTGATATTGGGAACTGTTCAGTTGCCTGGAGATTTCCCTGTCAGAATAAAGCCAAGAAGTCAGAGGTTAATTGTACTTAATTTCATCTATGAAATTAACATGTGTGGTGTTAATCTTATTTTACCCGAGGAAGTAATATGTTGTTAATATCATAATCCAGAGAAATGAGTTCTAGGTAAAAAAATAATTTCTTTAAAAGACTGCAAAACTCCTCCAAATAGCTCATCTCCCAAAAAGTTACTTTCCAATCTCTCCCAAATTTATTTTTATAACCTTCATCATCATCATCATCATCATCTCCTCTTACGCCTATTAACGCAAAGGGCCTCTGTTAGATTTCGCCAGTCATCTCTATCTTGAGCTTTTAATTCAATACTTCTCCCTTCATCGTCTCCTACTCCACGCTTTATAACCAACAGGTACTTTTCAAGGAGGAGTGTCAAAGCTGAGTATTATACAAAAAAAAAAAAAAAAAATCACACGTGTATTGAAAATCTAATGCATAACTAAGTTTAGAAACTAAACATCATCGCTTCACAAAATAGGCGGGTGTCTATTTACTCTTCTTGTTTTACCATTTATTATTTATGAAAATAATTAATTCAAATACATGGTGAAAAGTTTGATAACGGTGAAGGGATAGCAAAGCGTGATAATTACAGGAGGTCTGGTAAAGTAAAAGAAAACGAGAGAGGATAGGTTAATCAGTGGAGTGCAAGATGTGGAAATTGAGAAGGGGGGGGGGGGGTTAGCAGTGAGGTAAGCTTACTATGCGGCAATGATGATGTTGCAGAATTGTTAAAACCTACAAAACTTTATAAATAAGATGCAAGAGAAGTTGTTAAAAATTGAATGTAACTAGCATTATATGTGAAAGTGAAAACTGTATGCTACTGATGAGATGTTTGTACTGGATGTGTACCAACCATCTTTGACAGTATGAAAGTACATTTGCTTAGGCTAGCCACTTGTGATTCTACTTTGGAAGTTGTTTGGCTTGTAAGGAACCGTTGGAAGGATAAATCGGTACAAATGCTACTACTACTACTAGTACCAGTTAGTCCTTGTCCAGGTATGCAAGCTGTGCTGTCTGTGTAGGAGGTAACTATAGTCAATTGCTTTTAGCGATGCAGATTTGCACCGACTCGCAGCGGTGCCTTTTTAGCTCGGAAAAGTTTCCTGATCGCTGATTGGTTGGACGAGATAATTCTAACCAATCAGCGATCAGGAAACCTTTCCGAGCTAAAAGGGCACCGCTGCGAGTCGGTGCAAATCTACCTCGATAAAAGAAATGGACTATAGTGATAAGAAATATTCTGCAGATTGCAGTGCTTTGCACCTATTACACTTCTAGTAGTGTGCCCACAATCACATTGCTGTGGAGAGAGCAAAAAGAAACCTGGAACCTGGAACCTCTAGTTTTTCATCTAGTCTGCACTAGATAATGATATTGATTTGTCCGTGCCATTGATTTTTGCATACGAAAAACAGCTGTGGTGTACGACACTTAGAGACAAATGGAAATCAAAAGTAAGTCGAAGAGGAGAATATAATAGCAGCCTCTTAGTGTAATGTTCTAGAAACATCTGAACTTAGCTAGGAATGTCTTGTACAGTAATTGCTATTTTTGCCGTTTTATTTCCGCGTAAATAAGGATTTTGATTTAGAAGGAATATACGAATTCCATCTGAAGTTTATTCCAATTCCAATTGATTTGTTTTATAATTTATTAGTTTCATAGAAATAGAAATTGTGTAGTTATTTTCATAGAAATAGAAATTGTGTAGTTATTTTCATAGAAATAGAAATTGTGTAGTTATTTTCATAGAAATAGAAATTGTGTAGTTATTTTCATAGAAATAGAAATTGTGTATAAGTTAATTATTCATTTTCAGTTGTTACATTTGGTTGATGATTTATGGGATTGTTAAACAGATAAACTTTCATGAAGAGGTCTTAACTGTATGCAAAAATTATAACAATATAATCCATGTTATTGCGTAGTCCTTTATAATAGGCAAAAATGTAGTCCTTTCGTGATAAGTGTAGTTCTTGCAATAAGCAGAGAAGCAAATAGACGAGCAGACAGGAAGGAACTATTTGACCAGAAAAACTAAATTCTATTTTTAGATAACTCTGACTTTACTTTTTGAGTCATTTATTTTCTTTTCCTTTTTATGTCTTGCTAATGAGAACAAATATTCAATAAACTTTCTAACAACACTTTATTATCTGAGTATTTTACGCAAAGCCATTCATAAAAATGCTAAAGATGGAAAGTATTCATTATAGACGAGTATAGGAGAAATTCAAAGAAATTGGAAAAATTAGGTTTTTACCTTAAAACCCGACTTTTTACACGATCAAAATTTTACGTAATAAGTATTTCACTAATTTTTACAAGAGAGGTACACATTTCAGACTTTATTCACAGTAAGAAATTAACGGTGTAAAAAAAAAGATATATACAGTGTTATTTATTCATCAAGGACTGCTTGTCTATACACGTGGTATTCAAAACGTTATTGAGAGATTCCAGTTTAATCTTTCGAACAAGGGACCAACACGACCTTTTAACTTTCTATTTTTAGATGGATTTGAATCCGGTTGCAAGAACGTCCGGAATCGGGATTTTTTTTTTTTTTTTTTTTTTTTTTTTTTTTTTTTTTTTTTTTTTTTTTTTTTTTTTTTTTTGTGAATGCTCGGACAGAATTAAAGATGTTTTAATTAATGGTCAAACTGATTTAGGACTGTGGACACTTTGGATTTCCATAAATAGATTCACATATTACGAGAGGAGGCCCTTACTCCTGCTGACAAAGGTTTTTTATTTTTATTTTTTTTTAATAATTGAAAGGTGTGCTGCCTACCTTTTTGTTTTTTCTAATATTTTTCAGCTTCTTTTCTAACATTTTTATTGTGGGTGAAACGCTTCTGTGCTTCGGATCCTACCTAAGATAGCTTTTACATTTGCGAACTTTTCTTTCCCAGAAAAATATTTTTGGTACAGTGGGATTCCTATAAAAAATATTCGCCCCCGGGTGGGCTCGAACCACCAACCTTTCGGTTAACAGCCGAACGCGCTAACCAATTGTGCCACGGAGGCATGAAACAAATTGCAACAGATCTAACTTTAGTAGCGTATTACCCATCCGTAAAAACTGAGCCGTCTGTAATTACCCCGTTTTCTGTTGCCTCTTACCTCAGTACACCAAGGTCAAATGAGTACACCTGCTGCAAAGGTTCATGTCGACTGGAGTTAAAGTCTAGAGATAATTATACTATCTCCACACACTGTTCTGAATTGTGTGCTTTTATACAGAAATAAACATTATCAGGAACACTGAGAAAATCAATAAAATCGATTTTTTTATTTACCCGTTCTTGATGTACCTTAGCGCTGCGTGATAACTTCGTGGATGTGAAATGATACTGTAACTAAAATATTATTAACGTCCTGTAGAATATTGAAATGGTCATAATACACACACACACACACACACACACACACACACACACACACACATATATATATATATATATATATATATATATATATATATATATATATATATGTGTGTGTGTGTGTGTGTGTGTGTATATATATATATATATAATGTATATATATATATATATATATATATATATATATATATATATATATATATATATGTGTGTGTGTGTGTGTGTGTGTATACATATACATATGTACAGTATATATATATATATATATATATATATATATATATATATATATATATATATATATATATATATATAAATTAATCTAGTTGAAATGATTACCCAACATATTTGAATCAGAATATATAAGTTAACTCTACCCATAGATGATAATAAAGAAAACGCTATCGATAAAGTTAAGGTCGTAGAAAATAGGAAAAATCGATAAGAGATTCCTAACTTTTTGTGACGAAGCCAATAGTTCATTCAGAACTTATAATAGTAAGATATAATTGCTTACATTTTTGAGAAAATGCTACGGAATTGGATCAATAACAAAAAAAAAAAAAAAGGGAACATTGTCATTATGTCTTTTCCAATGTTATTTGTTAGTTTATATATATATATATATATATATATATATATATATATATATATATATATATATATATATATATATATATATATTGCCTTTCATTCTAATTGCAATTCCTATCATTTTCGTTCATGAAAGGGTTAAACAAATTGACTTAATTGTTTTTTTTTTCTTTTCTCAGGTTTTTTATTTGCTTTTCATCTATATATTTATTTATTTACCTTTTTTTAAATCTTAATTTATCTCATTCTCGTATCCGAAAGGGTTAAGCAAAATTATTTTAATTTCTTCTTTGTTCTTTGTTCTTTTCTCAGGTTATTTATTTATTTTCTCATCTATATGTTTATTTAATTACTTTTCTCTCCTTCCAATTTCTCTCATTCTCGTTTCCAAAAGAGTTAAACAAATTGACTTGAATTTCTTCTTTTTTCTTTTCTCAGGTTATTTATTTATTTTTTCATCTATGTATTTATTTAATTACTTTTCTCTCCTTCCAATTTCTCTCATTCTCGTTTCCAAAAGAGTTAAACAAATTGATTGGAATTTCTTCTTTTTTTCTTTTCTCAGGTTATTTATTTATTTTTTCATCTATATATTTATATATTTACCTTTTTCTCCTTCCTATTTCTCTCATTATTGTTTCCAAAAGGGTTAAATAAATTGATTAGAATTTCCTCTTTTTTCTTTTCTCAGGTTATTTATTTATTTTTCCATCTATATATTTATATATTTACCTTTTTCTCCCAATTTCTCTCATTCTCGTTTCCGAAAGGGTTAAACAAATTTATTTAAATTTCTTCTTTTTTCTTATATCAGGGTATTTATATATTTTTTCATCTATATATTTATTTATTACCTTTCTCTCCTTCCAATTTCTCTCATTCTCGTTTCCGAAAGGGTCAAACAAATTGCCTTGAATTTCCATCGGAGGCGAATTCTTTCTTTCAAAGTCATTTTCTGGATATAATTGGGATAATCTGCAAGATTATGTTGTAATTAGCCTGCCAAGTAATGGGCGCCCCATTTGCCATAATTGCCCATTAAGGGCGGCCATTATCGCATCTTTCCGATTTTGTCCAGCCAAGCTGAGCTCAAGAGGCTCTTTTGAGTTTTTTTTTTTTTTTTTTTTTTTTTTTTTTTTTTTTTTTTTTTTTTTTTTTTTTTCTTCGAAACTCCTCTTGTTAATTAACTAGATTTTTTTTTCTCTTTTCTCCATATTTCTTTTGTTGTGGTTACGACGCCTAATTTTGCTGCCTGTGCCAGTTTTTTTTTTGGTAGGTTCAATCTACTTTTAGGAGTATTATTCTGAGTTAATTATTCCTTGTTATATATGTATGTATGTATATATATATATATATATATATATATATATATATATATATATATATATATATATATATATATATATATACGTACTAACCCGAGTGGTTGTCACTCTATAAATGTATATACTAAATATGTTTGTTTACAATATAAATATATATATATATATATATATATATATATATATATATACATGTATGTATATATACATATATATATATATATATATATATATATATATATATATATATATATATATATAGATAGATAGATAGATACACACACACACACACACACACACACACATATATATATATATATATATATATATATATATATATATATATATATATATATATATATATATATATATATATATATATATATATATATAGTGTAATGTGTGCATTTATAAATTGCAAGAAAAGTGATTGAAATACGTCATTTTTTTTTATAAGTGCATACTCTATTCAGGAAATGGTCACCATCACACTGGATTGTCTTGTAATCACTTCAATTTCTGATGTGTTTTTTTTTTTTTTTTTTTTTTTTTTTCATTCTTAATTTTATATTACATTCTCAGCTCTCCCTTTTTGTGAAGTATTTATTTAAACTGAGATAACCACTTGTCACTTCCCTCTCTTCTGTCTCATTTATTCAACAAATCTTCAAAACAGTTCACACAGTTTACAAAGAGCTGGTGTACTCTTAGACAGCATATTTCAACAAACTCACTTCATTTACCCAGAGAAAAAAAAGAAAAAAAATATCCTAGTTTGCAGACTAAATCTATTAAAATGCTCACTCCATACATACACAAAAAGAATGCATTCTTTGCAGACAACATCTATTAAAATACTCACTCCATACACGCATAAGAGTGCATTTTTGTAGACAGCTTATATTATTATACCCGCTCAATACACAAAAAACTGCATTCTTGCAGACAGCATCTTTTAAAATACTACATATGCAAGACAGAACATTCTCTTCGGACAGCATCCTTCGGTTACTTATAAACTCTTTCCTCTGCCTTACTATTTCCTGTAGATTTCTTTTTTCTCCCGATTTTACCAAATGTCGTGGCTGAAATAACACCAATATTTCCTTCAAATCTCACCTTTTCCCTCTTACTTTTTATAATAGTGTCCTATTCTTCCTCTTGTTTATCTACAAGGTCATTTATTCTGCCCCATAGCTACATTTCACATAGCACCCTTTTTCATCTCCTAATTCTCTCCTTACATTATCACTTTTTTTTTTCTGTCTACCAATAGCTGCAATCAGTATCACAGTTTTATTCCATTTTCTTTCTACCAATTGCTGTAATTAATATCACAGTTTTATTCCATTTCCTGTCTACCAATACCTGTAATTATTGATTCTTGACTTCGTGTTTGGTTTTCAGGAATTATCGCCCAATCTTCAAACTTCAGAATATTTAAGCCCCTGCCATATTTCAAGTTATTTATAGTTATATATTATTTCACACTTTCATCATTATAAAAGCTCTACCCCCTCTCTCACTGCTTTATGTACTTCATCGCATTGTTTTGTCTACTCCATACCTTTGTTTCATCTAATCCATCTCATTGTTCTATCTACTCCCTCGAATTGTTTTATGTAATCCCTCTCAATATTCTATCTACTCCCTCTCACGATTTTACCTACTCCCTCTCACTATTCTATCTACTCCCTCTCACGATTTTACCTACTCCCTATCACTATTCTATCTACTCCCTCTCACTATTCTATCTACTCCCTCTCACTGTTTTATCCATCTTGCTTTTTCATCTACTCTGTGATAAAAGTTAATCTGATCATCATCCTTCATTTACTGAAATGGCAGTTGTTTTTATGATAGCCGATTATGGACTTGAATCTGATTGCCTTGTGATCAGGATTTCACTCTAGAGATTTATTTCAGTTGATCGGATTATATAAATCTGGTGTCTGTTCACTACTGTGAAGTTTATTTCATTTTACTTTATTATTGGATTTAAAAGAGATATTTTATCTTTATCTGAATTTTGTGATCTCTTAAAATTAATTGTTACAAAATATATTCACTGCTGGGAAGTTTATTTAATTTTACTTTCTTATTGGATTTAATGTGTTTTAATGAGATATTTTATCTTGTTTATCTGAATTTTGTGATCTCTTAAAATTAATTGTTACAAAATATATCTTTAATTCTATATTCCATTTTATTTTTTTCTTCCATTTCCTATAAAAAACATTTTCAAGTTTTTTTTTTCCTTTTTTTATGCTTTGTGACTTTTTGTTTATTTCTATCTTTAAAAAATCATGTTTTTAAAAGTCTTTCATTACAGCTTGTTTCTGATTGTTTTTTCTTTTGAGCATTTTATTTATTTTCTTTTTTTTATTAGTCCATCTTTGAAAATAGATAACTCATTTTGGACCTTCCTTTCGCCTTCTATCTGAAAATCTAATTTTATATTTTATATAATTTTTCTAATAGTTAGAACTGATTTTGATTTAATTTTGTACGTGTTTATTCATTTATTTATTTCCCTCTTCTTCATAATTTACTCCTGTTAACATTGCAAATCGGGCATTACTTAAAGTAATCCATAATAAATAGTCTGTCTCTCAGGGGATATTTTAAAAAGGTTTTTCTTTATAAAATACGCTACTTTGTTACCTCACATTGTAAGTATATCGGATAAAGATTATCCATGATCACGTTATAAATATTTGCTTATTTTGATAAGAAAGAAACCCAGTAAATGTCATAGTGTTTCTCCCGGGTCATTTTATTGCATGCGAATTTTTTTTTTTTTTTTATCAAAATTGTCACACGCTTTTGCCCAACATTTTGAGTTTGTTGTTTTTCAAAGCAGGTTATAATATCGATATTCAATTATTTTGGTACGAAAGAAGTTAATAAAAGTGCTAGTGTTCCTCCCTGGTCATTTTATTTCATGCTTTTTTTTTTTTTTTTTTTTTTTTTTTATCAAAATTGTAACACGTTTTTGCCCAACATTTTGAGTTTGTTGTTCTCCAAATAGGTTATAGTATCGATATTCACTTATTTTGGTACGAAAGAAGCTAATAAATTTGCTAGTGTTCCTCCCTGGTCATTTTATTTCATGCTATTTTTTTTTTTTTTATCAAAATTGTCACACATTTTTGCACAACATTTTGAGTTTGTTGTTCTTCAAAACAGGCTATAGTATCGATATTCACTTATTTTGATACGAAAGAACCCAGTAAATGTGCTAGTGTTCCTCCCTGGTAATTTTATTTCATGCTATTTTTTTTCTTTTTATCAAAATTGTCACACATTTTTGCCCAACATTTTGAGTTTGTTGTTCTTCAAAACAGGTTATAGTATCGATATTCACTTATTTTGGCACGAAAGAAGCTAATAAACTTTCTAGAGTTTTTTACCGGGTCATAATAATGATAATGATAATGATAATAATAGTAATAAAAAGAAATAAACAATAGGGGTCAGCTCATACTGGAAGTAGTTAGTTAGGTTGCTTTTCAGCAAGGGAGAAGTTATGTTGAGTATTCATGTTTTATTTTGAGAATTATAACATTGGGATCCTTGTTCATCACTGTCTTATCAAGTACTTTCCAATTTTGAAAGTAGCTTGTGCCATGTATTAATTTATATTTAGCAATTGTACCCTACAATGCCAAAACTTGTTTATTGTTGATCTAATGTATGTTTGCATACAGTATAACATGTATGGTTTTCATACTTGATCCTTACAAATCATTAATGATTTGAAACCTACGTAATTCATATAAAGTAATTCTTTGTTATTGCTAATGTAGAGGATGTTTTCAATTGTTTAACTTCATATTAGAAAAAAAGAAATGTGAAAAAATTATCCTTCTTTTAAGAAAGAATTATCCTTCTTTTAAGAAAGAATTATCCTTCTTTTAAGAAAGAATTATCTTCTTTTAAGAAAGAATTTTCCTTCTTTTAAGAAAGAATTATCCTTCTTTTAAGAAAGAATTATCTTCTTTTAATATAGATTTATCCTTCTTTTAAGAAAGAATTATCCTTCTTTTAAGAAATAATTGTCCTTCTTTTAAGAAAGACTTATCCTTCTTTTAAGAAAGAATTATCCTTCTTTTAAGAAAGAATTATCCTTCTTTTTAGAAAGAATTATCTTCTTTTAAGAAAGAATTATCCTTTTAAGAAAGAATTGTCCTTCTTTTAACTGTTGAATTAAAATAAATATAAACAAAACTAATACATTATTATCCATGATTAGCCTGAATCCATCCTTATCTTAAGAAATCCAGCTTTTCTACCTGTAATTCTTGAATATTTTCTTTGAAACACTAACCCTTTTAGATATATTTACCAAACTTTTATATATATGCAACGCAAGTGTCATTGTTGACACTACGGTCTCTTAAAGCAACATGTCACAGGAATATTGGATTTCAGCTGTGATCATTCCTCTCCAGCGCCTATATGAAATGATCCATTATTATTATTATTATTATTACTATCCAAGCTACAACCCTAGTTGGAAAAGCAAGATGCTATAAGCCCAGGGGCTCCAACAGGGAAAAATAGCCCAGTGAGATAAGGAAATAAGGAAATAAATAAATGAAGAGAACAAATTAACAATAAATCATTCTAAAATAAGTAACAACGTCAAAACAGACATGTCATCTATAAACTATTAACAACATCAAAAACAAATATGTCATAGATAAACTATAAAAAGACTCATTTTGTCCCTTTATGCAGACCAGACCCGAGAAAAGGAGAAGGGGAAATTGAAAGGAAATAGATTGAGTCATAATCCCTTGTACCTTTAACTTTATAAATGATAGAGTATTTTAACTATCAGGGATGGATTAAAGTGAAATAGAGCGTGAGGCATAATCCCTTATACCCTTAACTTTATAAATGAAAGAGTATCTTAATTATCAGGGGAAAATTAAAATGAAATAGAGAGTGAGTCACAGTCCCTTATACCTTTAACCTTATAAATGGTAGAGTATTTTAATTATATGGGAAAAATGAAAAGGAAATAGAGTGAGGTATAATCCTTTATACCTTTAACTTTATAAATGATATAGTATTTTAATTACCAGGGACAATTAAAATGAAAACAGACTGTGAGAACTTGGCGCTGGGGGAATCGGTAACTAGCAATTCGAGTATTTTTCATTTCAGTGGAGTAGATACCAGAATAGGTGATGCAACGGTTATGCATTGTGCCATTCTTAATATTTAACACAGAGCGAAGAAAAGATTAAATTTACGTTGGGTTACTAAAGTATTGGGGATATTTTATGTATCGTTAAGGCAAAAACGTATCATGAAGGCAAAATATCGCATGTAAAAGTATCATTTTCCTTTTAGACTAAATCATACAGCATTACGCATCGTTAACATCAAGACAAGAAATTACCTTATATGGTGAAAGCTAAAGACAAATAGCTTTCATTAGTCTTAAAGATTTGCAACACAAGACATAAAATGTCTTTTGTGGTACTGGATTTGACACACTGTCCAATTGAGAATGGAATCATTTTGACAGATGTTATTGACAGCAAGCAGAGCAATGAATGACTCAATCTTTCTCTTTTCTGTTTTCCTGAAGTTGAGGTTAATAGTTTAGCTTTTTAGTCGCATAGATTTTATGCTTATAGAGGCGTACACTCGACCCAAATGGTATTTTTCCTTTGTGTGTTGTTTTTATAAAGACTTTTTTTCTTTTCTTTTGAAGGGGGGGGGGGGGCAAGAAAAGGAGCTTTTTGTACTTGTTGCAGAACTGGTAATGTTATTCCATTAGGTAAAGGTGTTTGTGGTCATTTTAGCTCGTTTCCAGAACACCGATATTATCTTTAAAAAAAAAAAAAAAATAGTGTCTTTTAGCAAATTGTCTAATTAGGTATGTTGAAGGTGATACTCTGTTCCCTAGTTTGCAGTTTGCTTTTGTAAAGGCCTTAAAGCATATGATGCCCTTCATACAATTTCCAATGGCATACAGAAACCACTTGATTGTGGGTAGGAAGTTGTTGAATAATTATTGTGGTTGTCGTTATTTTCAACTTCATCCGGACATTTTCATCATCTCAACGTATCACGAAGTAATATTAATTCAGTCCGCACGAAAATGGCGTCACAAAACCGAAGGTCATCTGTGCTAATGCAATGTACTTTTTATTTGGGCCCCTTTCGTCGTCTCCGTGAAACTCTGAAGAAGGAAATGCATTAAGCTTAAGCTCAGGCTTTGAGATGACAACTTTAATGGAAGTGATGTTCAAAGTTGGGAAACTTTAATGTTGTGGATTATTTTTTAAGGCGGTCATTATCCTGCTGGAATTTATTTATTTTTTTTTTTTACTTTTAAATCCGTAACTTTTCTTTATGATATTGCGATTATCATTATTTTTGGTTCTGATTATTACATGTTCTGTTTATTGTTATGTTTATTTTTTATATTGTGTGAGCAGTAATAGCATCCTGCTTTTCCAACTACGGTTGTAGCTTAGCAAGTAATAATAATAATAATAATAATAATAATAATAATAATAATAATAATAATAATAATAATAATAATAATAATAATAATAATAATATTATTTTATGATTAGCTGTTGTGTGAGTAGTAATACTCATCATCATCATCTCCTCCTGCGCCTATTGACGCAAAGGGCCTCGGTTAGATTTTACCAGTGTTTCCATCTTGAGCTTTTAAACCAATACTTCTCCATTCATTTTCTCCTACATCTTGCTTCTTGGGCCTCAGCCATGTAGGCCTGGGTCTTCCAACTCCTCTAGTGCCTTGTGAAGCCCAGTTGAAAGTTTGGTAAACTAATCTCTCTCAGGGAGTGCGAAGAGCATGCCCAAACCATCTCCATCTATACCCCTCATCATGATCTCATCCACATATGGCACTCGGGTAATTTCTCTTATAATTTCATTTCTAGTCCTGTCCTGCCACTTAACTCCCAATATTCTTCAGAGGGCTTTGTTCTCAAATCTACAAAATATGTTGGATATTGTTTCATTGTCATACCACGACTCATGTCCATGCAGTAAAACCGATCTCACCAAACTGATATATAACCTGACTATTATATGTAATTTCAGGTGATTTGATTTCCAAATTTTATTCAACCTAGCCATTGTCTGATTTGCTTTTCTCAATTTTCCATTAAACTCAAATTCCAAAGATCCTGTATTAGAGATCATAGCACTTATTATTATTATTACTATTATTATTATTATTATTATTATTATTATTATTATTATTATTATTATTATTATCGTTTTTGTTGTTGTTATGTTAATTTTTGTTATTATGATGAGCTGATATGTGATTAGTATAATTACTCAATATCATTATTATTATTATTATTATTGTTATTGTTATGTTAATTTTCTTTATTATGATTAGCTAATGTGTGAGTAATAATAGTACTCATTATTATTATTAATATTATTATTATTATTGTTGATGTTGTTGTTGTTCTTGTTGTTCTCGTAATCTGTAAATGCGTGTCGCTATCGCCAATCAGTAGATGGCCGTCCATTATCAAAATTAGATATCGAAAAGAATCACTACAGCAAATTCGATTAAGTATCGGCTTGACCGGCTCATTGAGCAAATTTTCCTTATTTGCTTTTTTTCATTCTTAC
>NC_090751.1:28467954-28480454 GCF_036898095.1 Palaemon carinicauda | reverse complement strand
CTTTGGGGATATATGAAATGACGATTATATCTGATAGTAAAAGAAAAAAAGTGAAAGTGCTGATATGTTGTTCTTACATTTAGCATTGAAGGAGACTATTATTAATCGGTCTAGACAAAGTCGAATTTTGTTGAGTATATATTACGAAATAGTTCAAAGGTAATAATACGAGATGAAAAGTACGTCAAAAAATAGGGATAAAATTACCTCCTTTGGGTTAATCCATTAACTCAGATTTATATAAGCAATGAATTTAATTTTGTCAGCTGATTCAAACAAGAATCTCTCTCTCTCTCTCTCTCTCTCTCTCTCTCTCTCTCTCTCTCTCTCGGCCATGTAAAATCTTGAGTAATGATATTTAGTATCTCGAAAGTTTTTCTTTATTCATAGATGTTATTAAAATTTACATATTTCGCATTCTAAAATCGGAGAGAAACGAAAGAGAAGAACTCAAACTGTGACGTCATCGCGGATACCTGAGAAAAGGGCTGGAAAACCTGTTCCAGATTTAAGTCACCGCTGGAAGGGTGAAGGTGGAAAGGAACGGGAAATGTGTCCAGAAATAAACGCTGCTTTTATTAATACTCGAGATACAATTTCTAAATATGAATATGAAAACAGTCGTAAATACAACTGAATGTTAAAGGATAAATGTCAGAGTTACATAGATACTTGTAATGGAGGTTCTTACGTGGACCAGTGAACAGGTAAATCAGACGAGGTGCCATTTCGCTTCTGCCCAGAGATAAACGCTTCTTTTACTAACATTTGAGATAGTATTTTTATGCATAAAACAGTAATTCAACGGAATTTTAATGGATAAATGTCTAAATACTTAGATTTTTGTATTAGAGGTTCTTATTTAGACCAGTGAACAGGTAAACCAAATGAGGTGCCATTTCACCTCTGAACGAAGGAATTTTTGCGGATGAAAATGTACCCAGTTCGAACCCTCTTCATGATCGGATATTTTTGGTGTCGATTCAGCTTTAAAAGATCTGCTATAGGTATTCACAAATGCCTTGGCGATAACTATCGTTACTGAGACTTCCTTTTTTAGATGCTATAATCAATCGGCCGTTGTTTTTTCCCTGCTTTGATGTGTGTGTGTTTAGGGGTGGATGGGTTAGCGGGTCTGGAGAAATGCGTTCATGCCATTGCTTGTACACTAAGCACGGTCAGCTGTTTTACTTGAATTCGCGCACTCACACGCACAGTAAAACGTATGTGCATGCGAATTTATAACTGAATTTAATTTATGAACTGTTGTGCGTAAAACATGCCTTTGTTTGTTAATTAAACCTATTTTGTTAGTTTATTCATAATGGTTAAGAACTTGCCGTTTTCAGTACACCCTTATTATGTATAACAAAGTTGATAAAACATCAACCACAATGCAGAATCGCATTTACAAGGTATCATAAGAATATAGCTTAAAGCATGTGTTAAGTCCACATCCCAGTCTATAGTAAGATTGTGTCCTCGTTCTTATCAGTTTATGATCAGTGACCATTTGCGTTGGGTACATAGCAAAGACTGATGATTCTAGCCAGAAACCTGACCGCTGATAAGACACTGCCAATGTTTCTCAATTCATGTGGGTCACCCATTTGCATGTGCGCTTAGACAGTCTTTTTGTCCAGAGCTTTAAAACATCGTGATTACTTTGTAGTAGTGTTCGAGATGAAGCTTCAAGAATTAAGGTGATTTATTATGTAAAATGAAATAAAATGGGTTAAAATTTCTGACATGAACTGGACTTTCTTATGTTGATTTGAACTTCTGAATTTTTTCTTATTCAAATGGGCAAACGGATGTCAAGTTTAAAAGAGTAAGAGTTTTTTTTTTTTTTTTTTCACAAAATACCGTCAAAAGGATGGTCCTATACAAGAGGGAACTACGACCGTGAGGACGTTACGTACCGTCCTGAAGCTCAGATTAAGGTACTGGCCTTATGCTACTTATAAGAGGGTTATTGGTAATATTGGTTGACTGATTTGTTGAAATATCTGACACTGTGACATCGAGGGTCATTGACCCGATCACTTCCGCCATCTAGACTTAGGCAAGAAGGCAACTCTAAACGTGGAATTCGTCCCTGTAATTGTTACGCACAGAAATATATATATGTATATATATATATATATATATATATATATATATATATATATATATATATATATATATATATATATATTCATATATACATATATATATATATATATATATATATATATATATATATATATATGTATATTCATATATACATATATATATATATATATATATATATATATATATATATATATATATATATATTCACATATATTCATATATATCTATATATATATGTATGTATATATACACTGTATATATATATTGCATCGTATATTAACAGGATCATTTGATGCTTTTGTAAAATTCGACATTTATTTTGTCAAGTGCAATTGCCATACTAACTTGGTCTTCACCATAAAATTTGTTTTACTTTAATTTACATCCCAAAAACCTTGT
Organism: Palaemon carinicauda; assembly: GCF_036898095.1. NCBI lineage: Eukaryota > Metazoa > Arthropoda > Malacostraca > Decapoda > Palaemonidae > Palaemon > Palaemon carinicauda. The sequence goes on along the minus strand of NC_090751.1, from coordinate 28,477,940 downwards.
ATTTGTAACTTTGGATCTTAGTAATATCTCATGTATAACTATAATCCATTTGTTTTGACCTAAGTTTTATTTTCAATAGCGTCATTGAAACTGATTTTCTAAGCAATTGACCTTCAGTAAGCCGGGATTTAATTACCAACAGTAGTTTAAAATCCCTAATATATGGTTTCTTAAATTTTTAGATTTATTCTTTTTAATTTTATACGTATTTTGTTCTTATCATTTTGAACATACTTTGGCTTTCAATGTTGAATTTTACCTTGACCTGAATTTTTACTTTTCACGTTATAACAGTTCCCTTGCCTTATCGTTAGTGAACTATATATATATATATATATATATATATATATATATATATATATATATATATATATATATATATATATATATATATATATATGTGTGTGTGTGTGTGTGTGTGTGTATGTATATGTGTGTTTGTGTGTGTGCATTTCAGCTTTAATTTCTGTCTAACCCAATACGTATACTTAATACTCTCAAGGAGTTTTAGGTCCATTAACATTTGGCCTTGATGAAGTTAATTTGTATTCAAGAAATTCAGCAGTATTAGTTAGTTCTGTGTGATATCTTTCATCCCTCAGAGAGAGAGAGAGAGAGAGAGAGAGAGAGAGAGAGAGAGAGAGAGAGAGAGAGAGAGAGAGAGTAATTAGTGGGTTAGCTATTATTATTATTATTATTATTATTATTATTATTATTACTTGCTAACCTACAACCCTAGTTGGAAAAGCAGGATGCTATAAGCTCGAGGACTCCAACAGAGAAAAATAGCCCAGCGAGGAAAGGAAATTAGGAAACTACAAGAGAAGTAATTAACAATTAAAATGAGGAAGAGAAATAAGATAGAATAGTGTGCCTGCGTGTACCCTCAAGCAAGAGAACTCTAACACAAGACAGTGGAAGAGCCATGTTACAAAGGGTATGGCACTACCCAAAACTAGAGAACAATGGTGTGATTTTGGAGTGTCCTTCTAGCAGAGTTGCTTACCATAGCTAAAGAGTCTCTTCTACCCCTACCAAGAGAAAAGTAGCTTCTGAACAATTACATTGCAGTAGTTAACCTCTTGGACGAAGAAGGATTGTTTGGTAATCTCAGTGTTGTCAGATGTATGAGGACAGATGAGAATATGTAAAGAATAGGTCAGATTATTCGGTGTATGAGTAGGCAAAATGAAAACGAGCCGTAACCAGAAAGTAGTATCCAATGTATTACTGTCTGGCCAGTCCAAGGGTTCAATAGCTAGAAAGCGGTAGTTAAATGGAATAGAACTAAACTGTATGGTTACCTTGTAAGAGTAGAAGACAATAAAAGAGAGTTTTGTAGCAACTTACCAACAAAGAGAGGCAGCGTTAGGTCAAGGGTCAAAGAGAAAATTGCTTGAGATGGGGAAACAGTGAAGCAGACTTTTGATTTACCACTTGGCCTTACGGCAATTTTAATTTTTTCTTGAACGATCAAAGGGCATTTTTTTGTACTCAACTCAGAGGTTCATTTTTTTTTTTACTGCGGTTTTGAATAATAATTATTACATTCTTGGATTACTATTGTTATCATTATTATTACTATTGGCTTCCATATGAAGTTATAAAGCTTGATTATTTATTATATATATATAGGTGTTAGAATTACACAAAATACATTAAAATTTTCTTGAGAAGTAGGGAATGTAAAGAGTACTAATGAAATGTCTTAACTATTGTTCTTCATTTTGATTTAAATTTGATTATAATCAATTGTTTACATGCCTCCGTGGCACAATTGGTTAGCGCGTTCGGCTGTTAACCGAAAGGTTGGTGGTTCGAGCCCACCCGGGGGCGATTAATTTTGCTAATTACCTATTTCATATCTAATTAGCAAATACAATGACCTCTACATGACACGCATGGTTCCACTTTTATTTTGGTTATTCGTTCTTCAAGCCAAAACGTTTTGTTAAGCCTGGCAAAATACAAGGAGGTATTACCTCCTTGGGAATGATACCTCATAGAAGGTGTAAAGGGGTTTATACAATAACCAGTGTATGCGACCCGTCAAAAATGCCGACTAAATATTTAGAAACGTATGCGTACAGTCGCGGACACAGATTCAACCCTTCGCACTTCCTCCCCCTCTTTCTTAACTACAACCTTCTCACAGGGTTATGACGACTCTTCTCCCCCTACCCGAGGGAGGGGGAGAGACCAAATAGTTATACGTCTTGCATTGGCGCTCAGCGTTACCAGAAGGAAAAAATATAACCGGATACTTCCTCTTTATTATATAGGGGAGATACTTAAGCAGCCTTATTCTAATTTAATGAGAATTTAGAGAAAACGCACCAGAAAATCGTGTTAAGACCACAACAATGCAGGTTATTGTAACAGTTTAATCTTTAACTTTTTATTTGTCTGTTATTTCAAGATACTGACAGCTATAGTTGACTCTACTTTTTGATTGAGGGATGCGCTTTCAAATGTGACTTCGAAATGTACGTTTTAAACTGAGTTTAGTTTCTTAGTGTGGATACCTTAACGTGGTGAAAGGGTTTGCGTATCACCATGATCAGCAAAGGGCCACCCATACTAGGTTGGTTTGCTGTGAGCCATCACACTAAAATCTTACTATCACCAATCTGCAGTTGGCCAGTGCGATGACATGGCCAAACCCAAGACAGGAATAAGGACATGTCTGAAGCCTTCGTCCTGAAGTGGACTGGAAGCAGCTGCGTTTGTTGTTGTTGTTGTTGTTGTTGTGTTGTTGTTGTGCTGTTGTTGTTGTTGTTGTTGTTGTTTCATCAATTTGCAGGATAAGGCTGACTTCTGTATATTCTATCTCTTCCTTAAATATTTTGGCTTTACACCGAAATTCAAATTCCTGCTTTTAGTTCTGATTTTTAGATATGGCTCACAAATCTAGCATCAAAATATGAACTTTTTTGACCTTTTATGACACTAAATCACAATGACTCTCCTCGAGGTTTGGCTCTGAATTACAGGGAAGTTTTGCTTTAGAATGTGGCTTTCAACTTCAAATTTAGTAATAGATGAATGCGAAAACTGATCGCTGCAAATATGGTCATTGATTTTAAACTAAGAAATATCATAATCAAGATCTTATCCATGAATTTTGACAGTGAATTCTGAAAAGGATTCAGTTTGCCAAGAATTTCCTCTTAGACATATTTTTTAAACTTTGCAGAGGACCCTCGTCTGTATCCATATTCTTTGCTAGAAACTGTTTAATTGTTGTTGTTTTTTGTTTTGTTAATATTGAAATTTTAAATTTGGCATAAAACATCAGCACTCACTAAAGACTACTGTATATACGTCCACGCAACGCATTAATTGCAAATTAGCAGTGAAAACAAAACTCTCATATATTACATATTTCATTGGATTTCCATGATTTCCACGGTTTCCATGACAACACATCATTATATCTCCGCCAAATCTTGTCAGATGTTATTCATTGAAAAATTTCCTTCCACTGAATATTGTCCCTGAGTTTCTTTAGATGCCATCCTTTCAATCTCAAGTTATTATGATGATATACAGAAACTCATACAGATGCTCAGAGAGAAGAAAGTAATATAATATATATATATATATATATATATATATATATATATATATATATATATATATATATATATATATATATTATATAAATTATATATACATATAGTCTTTTTTTTTTTTTTACAGAATTCAGTGACTAATTTCTATGTCTGGCTTTTCATTAATGAATAAAATTCATCGTAAACAGAAGGACCATGTCTGCAAAATCCTTCAGCAACAAATGATAATTGATAGATTTGAACAGTAATCTCTCTCTCTCTCTCTCTCTCTCTCTCTCTCTCTCTCTCTCTCTCTCTCTCTCTCTCTCTCTCGTCTTTAGTGGACACTGTTTTTCCATATTCTCATATTTCTAAAGGGAGTCTTCCTTCAAGATGAAAGACTGTCGACTTCATTTCCCTCATAAGAATGTCACTGAGAAAAAGCTGAAAGAATATAATGCCTTGGTCTGAAGGAAGAGGTTAGTCTATTCAGATGCTGTCAGTCCATTGAGAACCGGAGCTCTTTGGCGAGTGTTGGCCATAGACTAGACTAGGAAATGAGGCTTCAGAAACGGGGATGAGAGAGAGAGAGAGAGAGAGAGAGAGAGAGAGAGAGAGAGAGAGAGAGAGAGAGAGAGCTGAATATTTGCTTTTATTTTCATAAACTTTACTTTAGATCTAAAAAAAGTCTTGGATTGACGAAATTGGCTTTACTTCATGAGAGAGAGAGAGAGAGAGAGAGAGAGAGAGAGAGAGAGAGAGAGAGAGAGAGAGAGAGCTGAATATTTTCTTTTAGTTTCATAAATTTTATTATAGATCTTTTAAAGAAAATCTTGGATTGACGAAATGGCTTTACTTCATGAGAGAGAGAGAGAGAGAGAGAGAGAGAGAGAGAGAGAGAGAGAGAGAGAGAGAGAGAGAGAGAGAGAGAGAGCTGAATATTTGCTTTTATTTTCATAGATTTTATTTTAGATCTAAAAAAATCTTGGACGAAATGGCTTTACTTCATGAGAGAGAGAGAGAGAGAGAGAGAGAGAGAGAGAGAGAGAGAGAGAGAGAGAGAGAGAGAGAGAGAGAGAGCTGAATATTTGCTTTTATTTTCATAAATTTTATATTAGATCTAAAAAGATCTTGGATTGTCGAAATGGCTTTACTTCATGAGAGAGAGAGAGAGAGAGAGAGAGAGAGAGAGAGAGAGAGAGAGAGAGAGAGAGAGAGCACTGAATATTTGCTTTAGTTTCAAAAACTTTATTCTAGATCTAAAAAAATTCTTGGATTGTCGAAATGGCTTTACTTCATGAGAGAGAGAGAGAGAGAGAGAGAGAGAGAGAGAGAGAGAGAGAGAGAGAGAGAGAGAGAGAGAATATTTGCTTTTAGTTTCAAATACTTGGTTTTAGATCTAAAAAATGGGTTATGGTTTGTCAAAATGGCTTTGCTTCCTATAGTCTATATGGATTCCATTCAGCTCAAAAGTCTTAACTTCTAGGTATTTTCAGTTATGCTCTTTCATCTCACTGATTTATCTTCATATATCTGAATTCCCTGTCACACTTTTATGTGTACTTTCCTTTTCATTATCGAAAATTTTATCAACTTTATACTGTGTCTGCTAGTTATCCTCCTTACTTTATCTTCTTTCTTCCTTTGTTTTCAGAGGTTTCTTATAAGATTTTTTCATCTATACTAAAAAAAATTTTAATGATGTGCATTTGCACCGACTCGTAGCGGTGCCCTTTTAGCTCGGAAAAGTTTCCTGCTATCTGATTGGTTAGAATTATCTTGTCCAACCAATCAGCGAGCAGGAAACTTTTCCGAGCTAAAGGGGCACCCTTGCGAGTCGGTGCAAATCTGCCTCACTAAAAAGAATTGACTATAGTGAATATCCCTAATTTTGGAACTATATTCTAAATAATTACTTCTGAAAGATTGAACTCTTGCAAATCAGTTTCTTATATTGACTCTGAGTTGAAGGATAGACAAGGGAGTAATCTGTTCATGATTCCGACAAAAGAAAGGAAAGTGGTATTTGCTTACGGTTTTTGTATGAGACGGAGAAAATTATTATATTTACCTTTATTTCTGGAAATGTAATCTCGAAAAAACTCCGAGTTTGTCCGTGAGATGATCGGCAAGTTTGAATTTATTCTCATTTTTGCTAGGACCGTGGTTTGCTTTAAAGGGGGTACCAGCATCTGATGGAGCCAAGAAAAATTATTTGGGGTAGCAACCTCATCCTTACCAATGGGGGGCGGTTGGCCTATTGGTAACGTCCTTGCCTGGTGATCGCCAGACTGGGGTTCGAGCCACTCTTAAACTCGTAAGTTCCTTTGGTCGCTGCAACCTCACTATCCTTTTGAGCTAAGGATGGGGTTTAGGGGTGTCTATAGGTCTATCTGTAGAGTCATCAGCTGCCATTGCCTGACCTTCCTTAGTGCTAACCTTGGTGAAGAGGGGCAGGCTTGGGCGCTGATCATATGTAGGCTACATATGATCAGTTTATATGGCAATGTCACTGTCCCTTGCCTCTGCCATTCATGAGCGACCTTTAAACCTTTAGACCTCACTGAAAATCTGGAAGTCTGTTGTGGCCTTCTGGTTCCACCCTTTCAAAAATGAAAAACCGTGAAGTAGAAAAAAAGAAAGTTTTATAGATTATAACAATCTGGAGAATGATACATGCTGAAGTAAAGTTACAATCACAAGCATCCTGTTTAACATCATTGTAAACTAGCTCGAGGTAGGCCCATTGAATATTCAAATAAGTCAGTAATTATCGGTATGCCTCGTTGCCACCATTGGCAACGTAGCTGTCAGGTTCTAATCGAGAGGCGAGGTGAATGCAAGTGAAGTTTATTCAACAGATGACGGTTGAGAGCAACAGTGTCACAACAATTCAAACAATATGAAACATGCGAACGCAAGCTTAAACAGGTTTTTCTAATATCAGTGCAAGAGAAGGTGAAAGATAAAAAAGCAATAGCATTACAGTGTATGAGCGCGTATGAAACATGTATCTAGTGGTAATTGTGACTCAGCCCAGGCCGAAGCCTTTAGATAATTAGTCATTTTTATGGAAATTTGCCGTTATTCTGGCACCAACTGAAAAATAAGTGGAGACTCGGGACTTTGTGATCTCTGGTAGGATTTTTGTTATTCATTCATTTTTATGTATATACCTTTTTTTCCTTGTGGTGATACCAACACAGTTCTCTGCAGTTGCCTTGGAATGAGAATGTTAGCTCATACCAACATCAGTAATATCTCCGATCAACCTCATTTCCTTAACTATCTAATATACAAGTTCATGTCTTATATTATTTCTATAAATGCACACGTGGTTAAACAGATTAATAATATATACAATAACCTTAAAAAAAAGGTTGTTCCTGTTTTTTTTTTTTTTTTTTTTTTTTTTTCTTTTTTTTTTACAATCATTTAGAGATTGTTCAATTTATAGTTTGCTTTGCTTAGACATTGTTGTAGATAATTTCATTTGAAACAGATGACTAAAGTATGTTCAACGATAGTGACTGATTTCAATTTGAATTGGAATAAAACTCTCAAGTTTCATGCCTCCGTGGCACAATTGGTTAGCGCGTTCGGCTGTTAACCGAAAGGTTGGTGGTTCGAGCCCACCCGGGGGCGGAGCTTTTAATGCCAGAAAGATGGAGGCTGACCCAAGGAGGTCAGGTCAACCTCGTTTGTGAACATTCAGTACTTTCGGCCTCTTGAGCAGGTGTTGTCTCATCTCGTATGTTACCATAATTTTGCGAAGAGGTATTTGTTCCCTTTCTGAAGGTTATTTTTTATAAACATCAACGACAGTGGTAGAAATAAGGCTGTTTGTTCTGACGAGGTTATTACGGATTTAGAGAATAATCCATTGTCCGATTGTGATTTCATTTGACATAAGATTCTATGATCCTGCTCAGGCTTCATAATCTTCCTCTAAAAATGGTAGTATATGTCGTAGAATGGCCAAGACACTAGCACACCAGCCACCTGTTGAGATACTAGTGCTAAAGAGTTATTGGGTTTTTGACTGGCCTGACAGTACTACAGTACATTGGATCCCTCTCTCTGGTTACATCACATTTTTCCTTTGCCTACACATATATCGAATAGTCTGGTCATTCATTACTCATTTTCATCTGTCCTCATACACCTGACAAAACTGAGATTACCAACCAATTCGTCTTTGTGCAAGGGGTTAACTACTCCAGCGTAATTATTGTTCAATGGCTGCTTTCCACTCAATAAAGGTAGAAGAGACTCTAGTTATGGTAAGCAGCTCTTCTAGGACTCTCCAAAATCAAAACCATTGTTCTCTAGTCTTTGGTAGTGCCATAGCCTCTGTACCATGGTCTTCCACTGTCTTGGGTTAGAGTTCTCTTGCTTGAGGGTATACCCAGGCACACTATTCTATCCATATCTTTGTTTCCTTTCATTACTGGGATATTTTTCCTGTTGGAGCCTTTGGGCTTATAGCATTATGATTTTCCAATTAGGGTTTTTAGCTTAACAAGTAATAATAATAATAATAATAATAATAATAATAATAATAATAATAATAATAATAATAATAATAATAATAATGATGATGATGATGCAGGATAAGGAAGAGAAGAAGTCATATTGACGAACTAAGAAAATTCACTAGCACAGAGAAACCATATACAGGGGCAAATGGAAGGAAATTTCTAAGGCCTTTGTCCTGCAGTGAACTAGTTACGACAGATGGTGATGATACATATAACACAGCTACCAGAAATATTATCTAATTCTTCTACTGATAATTAGACTCATCATGCCAACACTAAAAGCTCCGCCCCCGGGTGGGCTCGAACCACCAACCTTTCGGTTAACAGCCGAACGCGCTAACCGATTGTGCCACGGAGGCTTGGCACTCATTTGTCCACTCACATATTTAACAGTAGATTTATTTGAAAATGTGTACTTGGGAGTTAAGAAGATGCACAATCATCATTATAGTATCCAATCGCATTGCAGATTCTGTTTTTATGATTATTGTTTTTCCGATCTCTTCCCGAATAACTTTTCTGCTATAATACGAAGAGGGAGTATAATAGTTGCTATCCAAAATTAACTGTCCCTTTTTTGATCTACCATTACAACTTTTAATGGCCTGATAAATATATATATATATATATATATATATATATATATATATATATATATATATATATATATATTTATATATATAAATATATATATATATATATATATATATATATATATATATATATATATATATATATATATATATATATATATATCAGGCATTAAAAGTTTTAATGGTAGATCAAAAAAGGGACAATTAATTTGGATAGAAACTATTTCATTGTCTCTTCGTATGATTTACAGCAGAATAGTTATTCGGTAAAAGATAGGAAAAAAAGGAAAATCATGAAGATAAATAATGCAATTTGATTGCAACTGTGTCCTTGAGATTACTGTACATCCTCTTAAATCCCTCAGTACACAATTATAAATATATCTGCTGCTCAATATATGAGTGGACATAATTATGCCAAGCCTCCGTGGCACAATCGGTTAGCGCGTTCGGCTGTTAACCGAAAGGTTGGTGGTTCGAGCCCACCCGGGGCCGGTAGCTATTAATGGTGTCATAAATGAGTGCGATTGTCAGTTGAAGAAGTAGATGACTTTAAAGAGTTTTCTCAGGTAGCTAAAATTGTCATATATATCATAACAATTATCATCAGCCATAACTAGTTCACTGCAGGACAAAGGCCAGTTTAAATCCGTAAATTTTCATAATTCGTCAATCCGTCGTCCTCTCTTCTTTCCCTTCTTCTTTACAATTGGTAGGGACCTGTTCTTTTATTTTCAATGTCCATCTATTATGTCATTCTCAATGTACGTCTTGCCCACGTCCATATTCTTACATGATGCTCAAATATTCTCTAGTTTAGTTTGCTCTCATGTCCATGTTGTTTTATATATATATATATATATATATATATATATATATATATATATATATATATATATATATATATATATATATATATATATATATATATGGGTAGAATCATTAACATAAGCTATTATACCTGTGTCTAAACAGCCGATTCTATGGCTTAATCCTAGACATAGTCATCTTATGCTGTTCAATTCTGACAAAAATGTTCTTGGATGTTTGGCTGACATAGAACAAGTTACAGTCTGAAAAAGTTAATATTATATATTATTATTATTTCAAGAGATATTCTTAATCAACATATTTTTTTTTTAAATACAACTACATTTAAACACTTCCCTAATATATAGATTTTTTAGAAGGGGTATGACATCTAGGAAAATATTCACGAAATGGCAAATAAGGTATATTATTAACCACTTCCTATTTCTCTATCCGAACACTATAAGATATTTTCTTAGCTTTATTCA
>NC_090751.1:28460454-28462954 GCF_036898095.1 Palaemon carinicauda | reverse complement strand
GTATGTATATATTTATGGATATGTATATATACATATACATATATATGAATATATATATATATATATATATATATATATATATATATATATATATATATATATATATATATATATATATATATATATGAAAAACTACTGGCAGGTAAAAAAATTCCCGATAGATATTATTTCATTTTCTCCTTTTTGTATGATTCATAGCAGAATAGTTATTCTGTTAAAGATAGAAATAATGAAAATCATTCATTGAAACACTGCATTATGGCTGTATACTATGTCGATAAGGTAATTTTATTGTACTTCTCCTAACTCAATGAGCACACAATTATTAATAGATCTACATTTAAGTGCACATGCTATTTCGATAAATTATCTGAGTGAAACATTGATGTGTCAAGCCTCCGTGGCACAATTGGTTAGCGCGTTCGGCTGTTAACCGAAAGGTTGGTGGTTCGAGCCCACCCGGGGGCGGAGCTTTTAATGGTGGCATGATGAGTCTGATTAGATAACATTAATTAGTCATTTCGTGTAGCTAAGTGTCATGTATATCATAACAATCATCATCAGCCTTAACTAGTCCACTGCAGGACAAAGGGCTCAGACGTGTTCTTCCTCTCTTAACTGTATATGGTCTTTCTGTGACTGTTTAAGCCTGCAAATTTTCTTAGTCAATCCATCCTCCTCTCTTCCGTCCTTTCCTTCTATTTACAATCACTAGGAACCCATTCTTGTATTTTTAATGTATATCTATTATGTCATTCTCATTATATATCCTGTCCATGTCTATTTTCCCACATGTTTTTAGAATTTCATCTAGTTTAGTTTGCTCCAGTATCAATGTTTTATATATATATATATATATACTGTATACATATATTTATATATATATATATATATATATATATATATATATATATATATATATATATATATATATATATATATATATAGATATAGATAGATAGATGGATATATATATATATATATATATATATATATATATATATATATATATATATATATATATAGATATCTATATATATATATATATATATCTATATATAGATATATCTATATATATATATATATATATATATATATATATATATATATATATCTATATATATATATATATATATATATATATATATATATATATATATATTTATATATATATCTATATATATAATAATAATAAAAATATATTTAAAAAACTACTGACAGATATGAAATGGAAACAATTCCCGACTGAAATTATTTCATTGTCTCCTTGTATGATTCACAACAGAAGAGTTATTGATAAAAGATATAAAAGAGAATAAACATAAAATGAGATATTGCAATGTGACTGTGCACATTTATCAATAGATCTATTTTTAAGTGAACTTGCTATATTAATAAAATATCTGAGTGGACATTATTATGTCAAGCCTCCGTGGCACAATTGGTTAACGCGTGTTAACCGAAAGGTTGGTGGTTCGAGCCCACATTGAGATGACATTAATTAGTCATTTCAGGTAGCTAAAGGTGTCATATGTATCGTTATCCTCAGTTGTAACTGCAGAACAAAGGCCTCAGACATGTCCTTCCACTCACTTCTTCGTATGGTTTTTCTGACAGATTTTATGCGCAAGTTTTCTTAGTTCCTCAATACATCAACTTATTTTTATTTCCCGTGCTTCTTTTGTAATCTCTAGGGACCTATTCTGCAATTCTTAATGTCTATCTTTTATCTGTCATGCACATATTTCCTGCCTATGTCCAATTCCTTTGCTTGCATGTTTTTAGAATACCCTCTACTTTAGTTTCATCGCGTATCCATGTTAATATATATATATATATATATATATATATATATATATATATATATATATATATATATATATACTATACATATATGTATGTATGTATGTATGTATCCACGAAAAACTGTGGCCTTTATTACAGCCAATTAAGAAGGATTCAACCATATTTCTTTGGGTAAAGTCATTAACATGGGTTATTGTATTCGTTTTTGAACAGCTGATTCTATGACTTAATCTTAGCCAGTGAGAAGCTAAAGCAATGTTAGAAAATCCCTTAGAGACAGTCATCTTAAGTTGTTTTATCTGGACAGAAATGTCTTTGGATGTTAGGCCGACATAGAACAAGTTACTGTCTGTACAAGTAATACTGAATACTATATTATTTTCATTTCCAGGGCTATTCTTATCAACATATATTAAAGTACAACTATATTTAAACACTACACATAGATATAGTTTTTCAAATGGGGTATGACATCTAAATGACATTCATTAAATGGCAAACAAAATATATTATTCGTTGCTTCTTTTTTCTCTAACTGTACACTATATGGTTTCTTAGCCTTATTCATGCAGATTTTCTAAAAAAAATATTTGAGATATTATTATTACTAGCCAAGCTACAACCCTAGTTCGAAAAGCATGATGCTATAAGCCCAAGGGTCCAATAGGGAAAATAGTCCATTGAGGAAAGGAAA
>NC_090751.1:28372954-28455454 GCF_036898095.1 Palaemon carinicauda | reverse complement strand
TACATACATACTATATATATATATATATATATATATATATATATATATATATATATATATATATATATATATATTTATGTATATGTATATATATATGTTTGTCACTAACCTCTGATATCCCAAGTATTCATATATATATATATATATATATATATATATATATATATATATATATATATATATATATATATATATCCGCATGTCAACAAAAGGCAAACAGTTAATTGCAAGTGGAAACCATTTCATTCTTTCCTCTTTGTATGATTCATAAAATAAAATATTGCAATGGTACTAATTTGTATATTGTATCCAAACCAAAAGATGATTGTACCTCGCCCTTACTCACCGAGTACGAATTTATTAACAGATTTACTGTTAAATGCACACGCTATTCCGATGAAATATCTGAGTGGACTCCATGGAGTCAAGCCTCCGTGGCACAATTGGTTAGCGCGTTCGGCTGTTAACCGAAAGGTTGGTGGTTCGAGCCCACCCGGGGGCGGTAGCTTTTAGAGTTGGCCTGATGAGGCTGGTTGTTAATTGAAGAATTAGATGACATTGATTGGTCATTTCAGGTAGCTATAAGTGACAGATGAATCATCATCATGAGCATCAGCCATAACTAGTCCACTGCTGGACAAATGCTTCAGACATGTCCTTCCTCTTGCATCTGTTTATTGTCTTTCTTTACCAGTTTATACCTGCAAGTTTTCTTAGTTCATCAGTCCATCGTCTCCTCTTCTCTTTCCCTGCTTCCTTTACGAACTCTAGGGACCCATTATGTTATTCTTATTGTCCATCTTTTATTATTTCCAGTGAGGAAAGGAAACATGGAAAAATAATATTTGAAGAATAGTAACTTCATTAAAATAAATATTTCCTATATAAACTATAAAATTTTCAACAAAATAAGAGGAAGAAAAATTAGATAGAATAGAGTACCCAATTGTGCCCTCAAGCAAGAGAACTCTATCCCAAGACAGTGGAAGACCATGGTACAGAGGTTATGACACTACCCAAGACTAGAGAACAATTGTTTGATTTTGTAGTGTCCTTCTAGAAGAGCTGCTTACTATAGCTCAAGAGTCTCTTCTACCCTTAGCCATTTTATTCTGCCAGAAATGTCTTTGGATGTTTGGGCAACATGGAAAAAATTACAATCTGATCAACGAATATTAGGCCAATAAGGAAAAAAAAGCATTTGATAAACAGTAAAAAGAATAACATAAAATGAAATATTGCAATATGACTGTACTTCTTCCCGACTCCCTGGGTACACATTAATCAATAGATTCACTTTTAAATGCATACGCTTTTTTCAATAAAATATCTGAGTTGAGACTGCTTCTTGAAGCCTCCGTGGCACAATCGGTTAGCGCGTTCGGCTGTTAACCGAAAGGTTGGTGGTTCGAGCCCACCCGGGGGCGGAGCTTTTAATAGTGTCATGATGAATCGAATTGTTGGTTGAGGAATTAGTTAGCGTTAAATAGTCATTTCAGGTGTGCTAAAGGCTGAGGTTATAGCAGGATTGACAATTTAGGATCTTATGATATCAACTTAGTAGAAATCTATACAGAAAAGTCTTACTAGAGCTTTCTATGGTGTTTTGCAATATGCAGTGATTTTATCCATTTTGGCATTGGTGCAGTCATTAAGAGGGGATCAGTAGAAAATTATAAAAGTCCTGCATAAATTCAAATAATGAATTAATTATTAGCTAGCATCATGCATTTTGATACAAATTACAGCAAGCTAAGGAGCCATCTAGCAATTAAACAATGTATGAACATGATACAAAGGAGACTTTTGCTCTCATAAATATGATATGTTTTAGTATACATCACCTATAGAATAATGGTCAGTGCATTCACGACTTTGCTTTTGACGCACATATATCACCTGCTACAGTGTGGAGTTGTCAGATGTAGAGAGAGTGCTGTGATGTGTGACAAAACTCATGAAGCCAATTGTGCCTTTCTTTTGTAGATCATCACCAGTGAGAGTAATTGTCAGATTACCTTATATGGGTACAGTTCCGAAGTTTTCTTATGTGTTCGAATAAGTGTATATATATATATATATATATATATATATATATATATATATATATATATATATATATATATATATGTGTGTGTGTGTGTATATATATATATATATATATATATATATATATATATATATATATATATATATGTATATATATATATATATTTATATATATATATATATATATATATATATATATATATGTATATATATATATATTTATATATATATATATATATATATATATATATATATATATATGTATATATATATATTTATATATATATATATATTTAGTTTGGGATTGAACGCATTCTAAGTTCTGAGCCACTGTCCTTTTGGCTCAGAGTTATCAAGTCTTATATAAGCTTCACATGTGCCTCTAGTGAACAACTTATCAACTGATCATTAGTCTCATCATCACACCCTTAAAATCTTTTGGTTAACGATTGTTCCATGGAGGCTTGGCTTAATCATATCTTCTCAGATATTTTATGTAAGTAACGTGTGTTCTTAACGGTATATTTATTAATAATTATTAATTCAGGAGGAGGAACAATAATCTTGTGGACACACTATCCATTCCCTTGCAGTATTTCACGTTAATGGTGCCATTAAAGGCTTGGTGAGAGGTTAACAGAGTAACTGTTCTTGACCTATGATCTGTCGTGGCTTTGTTAGCTATCTTTAGTATGGGGAAGATAAGAAATTTTCAGTAAGAAAAAATCATCAAAGAATATAAACGTGTATAATAAGAGATGATTAGTAGCAAAAATGAAGGAAGGCATCCTTGCATGATGTATGATCTGCGTGCCATTGACCATTCCTCTCTGGCAATGAATACTGCCACCTATATTGCATTAGATTTAGTGATGACATTAGAGTGAAGGATGAAGAGTCGGAATTGAGAAAATACAATAAGTGTAAGATAAGTATAAACGCAGAGCAGAGATTGTTTATATATGCAATAGAAAGAATAGCATTGCATCCTCGCCTTATGATACTGCCGAATGGTCATCTGAGTAACGAAGATAACAAGAAATATAGCAATTAAAAAGTCAAAAGTTATTGTTCTGAATTGGCTATATATTGTCCATAATAGGATCTTGCATCCTCATGAGGAAAAGTGCATTAAGAATTTGCTGTACGATGCGCGCAGATGTTCGATAAAATCCAGAGATGGACATCATTTTCTCATGCCTCCGTGGCACAATTGGTTAGCGCGTTCGGCTGTTAACCGAAAGGTTGGTGGTTCGAGCCCACCCGGGGGCGAAGCTTTTAATGGCGGTATATAGATGTTAATCAATGGTCATTGAACTCAACTTGACAGGTGCGACATACTTGACTAAATTTCCCAAATGAAGGCTGAGCGAAGATTGTGATGAAGAAAAACTGTATTATGAGAAAATTATACGAAAATAGGAAGAGAAATCAAAATTGCTGTTGTTGGTAATTTAGGTTATGGGAAACGTATGGGTATGACGGATTAACATGGTGATTTAACGGGAATGGTTATGTGGAGAAAATTAGTAATTTTAAAGGGAGGACAAGAACTGATAAGTGGGGTCAACGCAAAGTTGTACTCTTCTTTTGTTGACTTAATTTCGCAGATTCAGTTAATGATTTTGTAAAGGCTGCACTCTGAAACAGATTTTGAAGATAATAACCATTATCTAGTTTGAATTTAGTCATTTTTTGTCATTTCATCGATTATCTGACATCGTCGGATGCCAGGTCCAAATTAAATGATCAATTCGCAAATTAATTAACGCCAGGAATGTTTGGGATGCCATCACCAGTGAAGATGATTTTCAAATTACTTTATGTGGCTGCAGTTTTATAGATCCCGTTGGTATTCACATGGGTGCATGAAATTAATTTATCGTATTTTGTCATGATTATACACTGCGAAATCTGTAATTAATCAGACGTAATATATTTTATTCTTCATTTGGCTCCATAATCATCCTGAATCGATTTTTTTCTTTAAAATTTTATCCATAAGATTAAATTAAAACTCAATACTTTATATATAGTTTCTTGTTAATAATTGACAGATTTTTTTGTAAATTTGAGTCAATATTACAGTTCTGTGGTAAAATTTATTTTGAATGTTATATTTTTTATTTATCTGTGTTTGTTTTTCATTTGATTTCAAATTTACTTCTATATTTGCCCAAACTACATTTACATATTTGATAATTAAAAAGGATATACGTTCCTTGTTTCCTATTTTCAAAGAATTCATCAGGATTTATACCAAATATTTTCATGATTTTTTTTTTTGGGGGGGGAGGGGTTACAAGTGTTACATATATGAATCGATACTTAATACTTCTTGTTAGAGACAATGAATTTTCCTTGTCCATTTAAAGACCCTCTCCAATTCTCATTCAACTGAAAACTATCAGTAATTCATATTTAGATAGTTTGTGGACAAACACACTAACTAAAAGAAAAGAAAACAGGAATGGATACTTTAAATTGTATGTGACATGCATTGCGAGTGGAATTTATCCATTCTTTGCCTTATAAAGAGAAAATTTGACGTATAGGGTCATGGAACTTTCAGAAATTTACAACAAAACGTAGGAAAACAGGTAAATGATGTAGAATGTAGCTCATTGCCTATTCTTATGCTATTCACTACAGAAGGATTATCTGATAAACGCTATTGATTAAGAAAAACTATAAATTGCAGACGTTTGAATACTTGCATTGTCAATGTGATGATTATGCTTTATGTAGGGTAAGCATTCATTACAAACTTTCTGTTCAATACGCACATAATTTCTTTAATATTTCTGAATTGAAGATATTGCACCAAGCCTCCGTGGCACAATCGGTTAGCGCGTTCGGCTGTTAACCGAAAGGTTGGTGGTTCGAGCCCACCCGGGGGCGGAGCTTTTAAAGGCAGCATAATGGCGTAGATCAATGATGTTTAAAAATCAGTATGATTACAGGTACTATATGGGCTGACGCTGCAAAAGGTAGAGAATGTAATGATATGAGAAAAGGGAATTTAAGAAAAGAAATTGAAGAAAGAACAAACTGGATTATTGGTAAAACCTTCATGTCTATTTTGGTAACTTAGTATGATTGATAAAGCATAAATAAAAAAATGGAGGGAAGAATTTAAAGGTGATAGGAAGCGGCTATTTTAAAGTTGATACAAAAACTGATAGAGTGAAAATTACCGTGCTCTTTGTCATAGCGTAGTTATTTTGATAAATAATTTTTTTGATTTAGTTTATGGTTTTGCAAATTATGCATTGAGAAATAGTGTCAGAAGAAATTGGCGATTGTCTGTTGTTAACTTCAGTTATCAATTTCTATATGTCATGTACTATATGAATCATGAATTCACATATTAACTCATATCGGGAATAGTCTTGAGACCATCAACATTAAAGTTGATTACCTTACGTGGTTGCACTTTTAAAGTTTTCTCATATACTAAAAGATGCACAAAATATACCATAATATTCCTCACTATACATAGACAAATATGTACCTTATGGGACATGACGACATGTATACATCACAAGTTTTGAAGTATATATACGGTAAATCAGCACAGTCTGTAACTAAGAAACATCTTTATTACGAGCTCGCTGTTCAATATTCATATTATTTCCATAAAATATCTGAATGGAAGATATAGTGCCAAGCCTCCGTGGCACAATCGGTTAGCGCGTTCGGCTGTTAACCTAAAGGTTGGTGGTTCGAGCCCACCCGGGGGCGGAGCTTTTAAAGGCAGCATAATGAGGTTAATTGATGGTCGGTTTATAAGGTATAGTGACCTTGATTATCATCAAATGCTATATTATTAGGGCTAATACAACATGAGTTAGAGACAATGGCAGTGTAGAAAAAAAGGGATATTTGAGAAAAAAAATGAAGGAGGAAGAGTGTGATTGAGATAATCTTGCTTATTTTGGTAACTTAGAGTTATAGATATCAATCCTTTTGCTAATGTAGTTCTTTATTTGAGTAATTATGCATTTATAAAGAGATAAAGAGAGTGAGAAGGAAGTAAGGATTGTCCGGTATGATCTTCAGTAATCAATTCATACATGTCATGTACAGTTTAATTCATGAATTTATACTTCAACTGACATCACAAATATTCTTGAGGTCATCACCTCTGAAGGCGATTGTTAGATTACCTATTATTGCTGCAGATTCAAAGTTCTCTAATGCACATAGGGCTGCTCAAAAAATATACGTCCTATTTATCAGTATATATAGAAAAATCTCGACTTAATTTGAATCGATGTCATAAATACAAATTTTGAAGTATATTTAAATCAAGAGTCTGTAGCCAGGAATCTACATTATTAGGAACTCACTGTTCAATTTGTATATTATTTCTATAAATTATCTGAATGGAAGATATGGTGCCAAGCCTCCGTGGCACAATCGGTTAGCGCGTTCGGCTGTTAACCGAAAGGTTGGTGGTTCGAGCCCACCCGGGGGCGAAGCTTTTAATGGCGGTATACTGATGTTAATCAATGGTCATTGAACTCAACTTAACAGGTGCGACATACCTGACTAAATTTCCTGAATGAAGGCTGAGGGAAGATATTGATGAAGAAAAACTCTATTATGAGAAAATCATATGAAAATAGAGAGAGAAATCAAAATTGCTGTTGTTGGTAATTTAGGTTATGGGGAACGTATGGGTATGACGGATAAACATGGTGATTTTTACGGTAATGGTTAAGTGGAGAAAATGAATCATTTTAATGTGAGGACAAGAACTGATAAGTGGGGTCAACACAAAGTTGTATTCTTCTTTTGTTGAATTAATTTCGCTGATTCAGTTAATGATTTTGTAAAGGCTGCACTCAGAAACAGATTTTGAAGATAATAACCATTATCTAGTTTGAATTCAGTCATTTTTTGTCATTTCATTGATTATCTGACATTGTCAGATGCCAGGGCCAATTTAAATGATCAATTCGCAAAATGATTAAAGCCAGGAATATTTGGGATGCCATCACCAATGAAGATGATTTTCAAATTACTTTATGTGGCTGCAGTTTTATAGATCTCGTTGGTATTCACATGGGTGCATGAAATTAATTTATCGTATTTTATCATAATCATACACTGCGAAATCTGTAATTAATCAGACGTAATGTATTTTATTCTTCATCTGGCTCCATAATCATCCTGAATCGGATTTTTTTTTCTTATAAATTTTATCTGTAAGATCAAATTAAAACTCTTAATACTTTATATATACAGTTTCTTGTTAATAATTGAAAGATTTTTTTATGTAAAATTGAGTCAATATTACAGTTCTGTGGTAAAATTTATTTTGAATGTTATATTTTTTATTTATCTGTGTTCGTTTTTCATTTGATTTCAAATATACTTCTATATTTGCTCAAACTACATTTACATATTTGATAATTAAAAAGAATATACGTTCCTTGTTTCCTATTTTCAAAGAATTCATCAGAATTTATACCAAATATTTTCATGATTTTTTTTTTTTTGGGGGGGGGGGAGGTGTTACAAGTGTTACATATATGAATCGATACTTAATACTTCTTGGTAGAGACAATGAATTTTCTTTGTCCATTTAAAGACCCTCTCCAATTCTCATTCAACTGAAAACTATCAGTAATTCATATTTAGATAGTTTGTGGACAAACACACTAACTAAAAGAAAAGAAAACAGGAATGGATACTTTAAATCCTCCCTATTGAATGTGACATGCATTGAGAGTGGAATTTATCCATTCTTTGCCTGATAAATAGAAAATTTGACGTATAGCGTCATGGAACTTTCAGAAATTTACAACTAAACGTAGCAAAACAGGTAAATAATGTTGAATGTAGCTCATTGCCTCTTCTTATGCTATACACTATAGAAGGATTATCTGGTAAACGCTATTGATTAAGACAAACTATAAATTGCAAACGTTTGAATACTTGCATTGTCAGTGTGATGATTATGCTTTATGTTGGGTAAGCATTCATTACAAATTTTCTGTTCAATACGCACATAATTTCTTTGATATTTCTGAATTGAAGATATTGCACCAAGCCTCCGTGGCACAATCGGTTAGCGCGTTCGGCTGTTAACCGAAAGGTTGGTGGTTCGAGCCCACCCGGGGGCGGAGCTTTTAAAGGCAGCATATTGGCGTAGATCAATGATGTTTGAAAATTAGTATGAATGCAGGTACTAAATGGGCTGACGCTGCAAAAGGTAGAGATTGTAATGATATGAGAAAAGGGAATTTTAGAAAAGAAATTGAAGATTGAACAAAACCTTCATGTCTATTTTGGTAACTTAGTATGATTGATAAAGCATAAATAAAAAAATGGAGGGAAGAATTTAAAGGTGATAGGAAGCGGCTATTTTAAAGTTGATACAAAAACTGATAGAGTGAAAATTACCGTGCTCTTTGTCATAGGGTAGTTATTTTGATAAATAATTTTTTTGATTTAGTTTATGGTTTTGCAAATTATGCATTGAGAAATAGTGTCAGAAGAAATTGGCGATTGTCTGTTGTTAACTTCAGTTATCAATTTCTATATGTCATGTACTATATGAATTATGAATTCACATATTAACTCATATCGGGAATAGTCTTGAGACCATCAACATTAAAGTTGATTACCTTACGTGGTTGCACTTTTAAAGTTTTCTTATATACTAAAAGGTGCACAAAATATACCATAATATTCCTCACTATACATAGACAAATATGTACCTAATGGGACATGACGACATGTATACATCACAAGTTTTGAAGTATATATAAATCAGCACAGTCTGTAACTAATAAACATCTTTATTACGAGCTCGCTGTTCAATATACATATTATTTCCATAAAATATCTGAATGGAAGATATTGTGCCACTCCTCCGTGGCACAATCGGTTAGCGCGTTCGGCTGTTAACCTAAAGGTTGGTGGTTCGAGCCCACCCGGGGGCGGAGCTTTTAAAGGCAGCATAATGAGGTTAATTGATGGTCGGTTTATAAGGTATAGTGACCTTGATTATCGTCAAATGCTATATTATTAGGGCTAATACAACATGAGTTAGAGACAATGGCAGTGTAGAAAAAAAGGGATATTTGAGGAAAAAAAATGAAGGAGGAAGAGTGTGGGTGATATAATCTTGCTTATTTTGGTAACTTGGAGTTATAGATATCGATCATTTTGCTAATGTAGTTCTTTACTTGAGTAATTATGCATTTATAAAGAGAGTGAGAAGGAAGTAAGGATTGTCCGATATAATCTTCAGTAATCAATTCATACATGTCATATGCAGTTTAATTCATGAATTTATACTTCAACTGACATCACAAATATTCTTGAGGTCATCACTTCTGAAGGCGATTGTTAGATTACCTATTATTACTCCAAATTCAAAGTTCTCTAATGTACATAGGGTTGCACATAAAATATACGTCCTTTTTATCAGTATATATAGAAAAATCTCGACATAATTTGAATTGATGTCATATATACAAGTTTTGAAGTATATTTAAATCAAGAGTCTGTAACTATGAATCTACATTATTAGGAACTCACTGTTCAATTTGTATATTATTTCTATAAAATATCTGAATGGAAGATATTGTGCTAAGCCTCCGTGGCACAATCGGTTAGCGCGTTCGGCTGTTAACCGAAAGGTTGGTGGTTCGAGCCCACCCGGGGGCGAAGCTTTTAATGGCGGTATACTGATGTTAATCGATAGTCATTGAACTCAACTTGACAGGTGCGACATATCTGACTCAATTTCCCAATTGAAGGCTGAGGGAAGATTGTGATGAAGAAAAACTGTATTATGAGAAAATCACATGAAAATAGGAAGAGAAAACAAAATTGCTGTTGTTGGTAATTTAGGTTATGGGGAACGTATGGGTATGACGGATTAACATGGTGATTTCACGGTAATGGTTAAGTGGAGAAAATTAATAATTTTAAAGGGAGGACAAGAACTGATAAGTGGGGTCAATGCAAAGTTGTACTCTTATTTGGTTGAATTAATTTTGCAGATTCAGTTAATGATTTTGTAAAGGCTGCACTCAGAAAGAGATTTTGAAGATAATAACCATTATTTAGTTTGAATTCAGTCATTTTTTGTCATTTCATTGATTTCTGACATCGTCGGATGCCAGGTCCAATTTAAATGATCAATTCGCAAATTAATTAACGCCAGGAATGTTTGGGATGCCATCACCAGTGAAGATGATTTTCAAATTACTTATGTGGCTGCTGTTTTATAGATCCCGTTGGTATTCACATGGGTGCATGAAATTAATTTATCGTATTTTTTCATAATTTTACACTGCGAAATCTAATTAATCAGACGTAATATATATTATTCTTCATCTGGCTCCATAATCCTGAATCGGATTTTTTTTTTCTTTTAAATTTTATCCGTAAGATTAAATTAAAACTCTTAATACTTTATATATACAGTTTTTTTCTAATAACTGACAGATTTTTTTGTAAAATTGAGTCAATATTACAGTTCTCTGGTAAAATATATTTTGAATGTTATATTTTTTATTTATCTGTTTGTTTTTCATTTGTTTTCAAATTTACTTCTATATTTGCTCAAACTACATTTACATATTTGATAATTAAAAAGGATATATGTTCCTTGTTTCCTATTTTCAAAGAATTCATGAGGATTTATACCAAATATTTTCATGATTTTTTTTTTTTTGGGGGGGGAGGTGTTACAAGTGTTACATATATGAATCGATACTTAATACTTCTTGGTAGAGACAATGAATTTTCTTTGTCCATTTAAAGACCCTCTCCAATTCTCATTCAACTGAAAACTATCAGTAATTCATATTTAGATAGTTTGTGGACAAACACACTAACTAAAGAAAAAGAAAACAGGAATGGATACTTTAAATCCTCCCTATTGTATGTGACATGCATTGAGAGTGGAATTTATCCATTCTTTGCCTGATAAATAGAAAATTTGACGTATAGGGTCATGGAATTTTCAGAAATTTACAACTAAACGTAGGAAAACAGGTAAATGATGTAGAATGTCGCTTATTGCCTCTTCTTATGCTATTCACTACAGAAGGATTATCTGATAAACGCTATTGATTAAGAAAAACTATAAATTGCAGACGTTTGAATACTTGCATTGTCAATGTGATGATTATGCTTTATGTAGGGTAAGCATTCATTACAAACTTTCTGTTCAATACGCACATAATTTCTTTAATATTTCTGAATTGAAGATATTGCACCAAGCCTCCGTGGCACAATCGGTTAGCGCGTTCGGCTGTTAACCGAAAGGTTGGTGGTTCGAGCCCACCCGGGGGCGGAGCTTTTAAAGGCAGCATAATGGCGTAGATCAATGATGTTTAAAAATTAGTATGAATACAGGTACTAAATGGGCTGACGCTGCAAAAGGTAGAGATTGTAATGATATGAGAAAAGGGAATTTTAGAAAAGAAATTGAAGATTGAACAAAACCTTCATGTCTATTTTGGTAACTTAGTATGATTGATAAAGTATAAATAAAAAAAAAGGAGGGAAGAATTTAAAGGTGATAGGAAGCGGCTATTTTAAAGTTGATACAAAAACTGATAGATTGAAAATTACTGTGCTCTTTGTCATAGCATAGTTATTTTGATAAATAATTTTTCTGATTTAGTTTATGGTTTTGCAAATTATGCAATGAGAAAGAGTGTCAGAAGAAATTGGTGATTGTCTGTTGTTAACTTCAGTTATCAATTTCTATATGTCATGTACAATATGAATCATGAATTCACATGTTAACTCATATCGGGAATAGTCTTGAGACCATCAACATTAAAGTTGATTACCTTACGTGGTTGCACTTTTAAAGTTTTCTTATATACTTAAAGGTGCACAAAATATACGATAATATTCCTCACTATACATATACAAATATGTACCTAATGGGACATGGCAACATGTATACATCACAAGTTTTGAAGTATAAATAAATCAGCACAGTCTGTAACTAAGAAACATCTTTATTACGAGCTTGCTGTTCATTATTCATATTATTTCCATAAAATATCTGAATGGAAGATATTGTGCCAAGCCTCCGTGGCACAATCGGTTAGCGCGTTCGGCTGTTAACCGAAAGGTTGGTGGTTCGAGCCCACCCGGGGGCGGAGCTTTTAAAGGCAGCATAATGAGGTTAATTGATGGTCTGTTTGTAAGCTATAGTGACTTTGATCCTTAGTTTTTATATTATGAGGGCTGATATATCATGAGATAGAGAGAGAATGTCAATGTATAGGATAAAAGGAGGAATATGAGAAATAAGAATGAAGTAAGAAGAAGAGTGTGGGTGAGACCATATTGTTTATTTTGGTATCTTAGAATTATTGATATTCATCATTTTGGTGATGTAGTTCTTTATTTGAATGGTTATACGTTTAGAAGTAAATTTAGAAGGAAGTGAGGATTGTCTGGTATAAATTTCAGTAATCAATTCATGCATACAGTATACAGTTTAATTAATGAATTTATACATTACCTGACATCACAAATATTCTTGAGGTCATCACCTCTAAAAGTGATTGTTAGTTTACGTTTTATAGCTGCAGATTCAGATTTCTCTAATGTACATAGTGTTACACAAACTATATACGTCTTTTTTATCAGTATATATAGAAAAATCTTTATTTAATTGGACTTGATATCAAATATACATTACATCATTTGAAATATATTTAAATCAACAGTCTGTAACTAGGAATCAACTTTATTAGGAACTCACTGTTCAGTTTTTATATTATTTCTATAAAATATCTAAATGGAAGCTATTGTGCCAAGCCTCCGTGGCACAATCGGTTAGCGCGTTCGGCTGTTAACCGAAAGGTTGGTGGTTCGAGCCCACCCGGGGGCGGAGTTTTTAAAGGCAGCATAATGAGGATGAGTGATGGTAGGTTTATAAGGTATAGTGACCTTGATTATCATCAAATGCTATATTATTAGGGCTAATACAACATGAGTTAGAGACAATGGCAGTGTAGAGAAAAAGGGATATTTGAGAAAAAAAAATGAAGGAGGAAGAGTGTGGGTGAGATAATCTTGCTTATTTTGGTAACTTAGAGTTATAGATATCGATCATTTTGCTAATGTAGTTCTTTATTTGAGTAATTATGCATTTATAAAGAGAGTGAGAAGGAAGTAATGATTGTCCGATATAATCTTCAGTAATCAATTCATACATGTCATGTACAGTTTAATTCATGAATTTATACTTCAACTGACATCACAAATATTCTTGAGGTCATCACCTCTGAAGGCGATTGTTAGATTACCTATTATTGCTGCAGATTCAAAGTTCTCTAATGTACATAGGGCTGCACAAAAAATATACGTCCTATTTATCAGTATATATAGAAAAATCTCGACTTAATTTGAATTGATGTCATATATACAAGTTTTGAAGTATATTTAAATCAAGAGTCTGTAACTATGAATCTATATTATTAGGAACTCACTGTTCAATTTGTATATTATTTCTATAAAATATCTGAATGGAAGATATTGTGCTAAGCCTCGGTGGCACAATCGGTTAGCGCGTTCGGCTGTTAACCGAAAGGTTGGTGGTTCGAGCCCACCCGGTGGCGAAGCTTTTAATGGCGGTATACTGATGTTAATCGATGGTCATTGAACTCAACTTGACAGGTGCGACATACCTGACTAAATTTCCCAAATGAAGGCTGAGGGAAGATTGTGATGAAGAAAAACTGTATTATGAGAAAATCATATGAAAATAGGAAGAGAAATCAAAATTGCTGTTGTTGGTAATCTAGGTTATGGGTATGACGGATAAACATGGTGATTTTTACGGTAATGGTTAAGTGGAGAAAATGAATAATTTTAAAGTGAGGACAAGAACTGATAAGTGGGGTCAACGCAAAGTTGTACTCTTCTTTGGTTGAATTAATTTCGCAGATTCAGTTGATGATTTTGTAAAGACTGCACTCAGAAAGAGATTTTGAAGATAATAACCATTATCTACTTTGACTTCAGTCATTTTTTGTCACTTCATTGATTATCTGACATCGTCGGATGCTAGGTCCAATTTAAATGATCAATTCGCAAATTAATTAACGCCAGGAATGTTTGGGATGCCATCACCAGTGAAGATGATTTTCAAATTACTTATGTGGCTGCAGTTTCATAGGTCTCGTTGGTATTCACATGGGTGCATGAAATTAATTTATCATATTTTATCATAATTATACACTGCGAAATCTGTAATTAATCAGGCGTAATATATTTTATTCTTCATCTGGCTCCATAATCATCCTGAATCAGATTTTTTTTTTCATTTAAATTTTATCCGTAAGATTAGATTAAAACTCTTAATACTGTATATATACAGTTTTTTCTAATAATTGACAGATTTTTTTTTGTAAAATTGAGTCAATATTACAGTTCTGTGGTAAAATTTATTTTGAATGTTATATTTTTTATTTATCAGTTTTTGTTTTTCATTTGATTTCAAATTTACTTCTATATTTGCCTAAACTACATTTACATATTTGATAATTAAAAAGGTTATACGTTCCTTGTTTCCTATTTTCAAAGAATTCATCAGGATTTATACCAAATATTTTCATGATTTTTTTTTTTGGGGGGAGGGGTTACAAGTGTTACATATATGAATCGATACTTAATACTTCTTGTTAGAGACAATGAATTTTCCTTGTCCATTTAAAGACCCTCTCCAATTCTCATTCAACTGAAAACTATCAGTATTTCATATTTAGATAGTTTGTGGACAAACACACTAACTAAAAGAAAAGAAAACAGGAATGGATACTTTAAATCCTCCCTATTGTATGTGACATGCATTGAAAGTGGAATTTATCCATTCTTTGCCTGATAAATAGAAAATTTGACGTATAGGGTCATGGAACTTTCAGAAATTTACAACTAAACGTAGGAAAACAGATAAATAATGTAGAATGTCGCTTATTGCCTCTTATGCTATACACTACAGAAGGATTATCTGGTAAATGCTATTGATTAAGAAAAACTATAAATTGCAGACGTTTGAATACTTGCGTTGTCAATGTGATGATTATGCTTTATGTAGGCTAAGCATTCATTACAAACTTTCTGTTCAATACGCACATAATTTCTTTAATATTTCTGAATTGAAGATATTGCACCAAGCCTCCGTGGCACAATCGGTTAGCGCGTTCGGCTGTTAACCGAAAGGTTGGTGGTTCGAGCCCACCCGGGGGCGGAGCTTTTAAAGGCAGCATAATGGCGTAGATCAATGATGTTTAAAAATTAGTATGAATACAGGTACTAAATGGGCTGACGCTGCAAAAGGTTGAGAATGTAATGATATGAGAAAAGGGAATTTAAGAAAAGAAATTGGAGAAACAACAAACTGGATTATTGGTAAAACCTTCATGTCCACTTTGGTAACTTAGTATGATTGAGAAAGCATAAATAGAAAAAAGGGGGGAAGAATTTAAAGGTGATAGGAAGCAGCTATTTTAAAGTTTATACAAAAACTGATAGATTGAAAATTACTGTGCTCTTTGTCATAGCATAGTTATTTTGATAAATAATTTTTCTGAATTAGTTTATGGTTTTGCGAATTATGCAATGAGAAAGAGTGTCAGAAGAAATTGGTGATTGTCTGTTGTTAACTTCAGTTATCAATTTCTATATGTCATGTACAATATGAATCATGAATTCACATGTTAACTCATATCGGGAATAGTCTTGAGACCATCAACATTAAAGTTGATTACCTTACGTGGTTGCACTTTTAAAGTTTTCTTATATACTAAAAGGTTCACAAAATATACCATAATATTCCTCACTATACATAGACAAATATGTACCTAATGGGACATGACGACATGTATACATCACAAGTTTTGAAGTATATATAAATCAGCACAGTCTGTAACTAAGAAACATCTTTATTACGTGCTTGCTGTTCAATATTCATATTATTTCCATAAAATATCTGAATGGAAGATATTGTGCCAAGCCTCCGTGGCACAATCGGTTAGCGCGTTCGGCTGTTAACCGAAAGGTTGGTGGTTCGAGCCCACCCGGGGGCGGAGCTTTTAAAGGCAGCATAATGAGGTTAATTGATGGTCGGTTTATAAGGTATAGTGACCTTGATTATCATCAAATGCTATATTATTAGGGCTAATACAACATGAGTTAGAGACAATGGCAGTGTAGAAAAAAAAGGGATATTTGAGAAAAAAAAAATGAAGGAGGAAGAGTGTGGGTGAGATAATCTTGCTTATTTTGGTAACTTAGAGTTATAGATATCATTCATTTTGCTAATGTAGTTCTTTACTTGAATAATTATGCATTTATAAAGAGAGTGAGAAGGAAGTAAAGATTGTCCCATATAATCTTCAGTAATCAATTCATACATGTCATGTACAGTTTAATTCATGAATTTATACTTCAACTGACATCACAAATATTCTTGAGGTCATCACCTCTGAAGTCGATTGTTAGATTACCTATTATTGCTGCAGATTCAAAGTTCTCTAATGTACATAGGGTTGCACAAAAAATATACGTCCTATTTATGAGTATATATAGAAAAATCTCGACTTAATTTGAATTGATGTCATTTATACAAGTTTTGAAGTATATTTAAATCAAGAGTCTGTAACTAGGAATCTACATTATTATGATCTCACTGTTCAATTTGTATATTATTTCTATAAAATATCTGAATGGAAGATATTGTGCCAAGCCTCCGTGGCACAATCGGTTAGCGCGTTCGGCTGTTAACCGAAAGGTTGGTGGTTCGAGCCCACCCGGGGGCGAAGCTTTTAATGGCGGTATACTGATGTTAATCAATGGTCATTGAACTCAACTTGACAGGTGCGACATACCTGACTAAATTTCCCAAATGAAGGCTGAGGGAAGATTGTGATGAAGAAAAACTGTATTATGCGAAAATCATATAAAAATAGGAAGAGAAATCAAAATTGCTGTTATTGGTAATTTAGGTTATGGGGAACGTTTGGGTATGACGGATAAACATGGTGATTTTACGGTAATGATTAAGTGGGGAAAATGAGTAATCTTGAAGGGAGGACAAGAATTGATAAATGGGGTCAATGCAAAGTTGTACTCTTCTTTGGTTGAATTAATTTCACAGATTCAGTTAATGATTTTGTAAAGGCTGCACTCAGAAAGAGATTTTGAAGATAATAACCATTATCTAGTTTGAATTCAGTCATTTTTTTGTCATTTCATTGATTATCTGACATCGTCGGATGCCAGGTCCAAATTAAATGATCAGTTAATTAACGCCAGGAATGTTTGGGATGCCATCACCAGTGAAGATGATTTTCAAATTACTTATGTGGCTGCAGTTTTATAGATCTCGTTGGTATTCACATGGGTGCATGAAATTAATTTATCGTATTTTATCACAAATATACACTGCGAAATCTGTAATTAATCAGACGTAATATGTTTTATTCTTCATCTGCCTCCATAATCATCCTGAATCGGATTTTTTTTTCTTTTAAATTTTATCCGTAAGATTAAATCAAAACTCTTAATACTTTATATATACAGTTTCTTGTTAATAATTGACAGATTTTTTTTGTAAAATTGAGTCAATATTACAGTTCTGTGGTAAAATTTATTTTGAATGTTATATTTTTTATTTATCTGTGTTTATTTTTCATTTGATTTCAAATTTACTTCTATATTTGCCCAAACTACATTTACATATTTGAAAATTAAAAAGGATATACGTTCCTTGTTTCCTATTTTCAAAGAATTCATGAGGATTTATACCAAATATTTTCATGATTTTTTTTTTTTTTTGTGGGGAAGGGGTTACAAGTGTTACATATATGAATCGATACTTAATACTTCTTGTTAGAGACAATGAATTTTCCTTGTCCATTTAAAGACCCTCTCCAATTCTCATTCAACTGAAAACTATCAGTATTTCATATTTAGACAGTTTGTGGACAAACACACTAACTAAAAGAAAAGAAAACAGGAATGGATACTTTAAATCCTCCCTATTGTATGTGACATGCATTGAGAGTGGAATTTATCCATTCTTTGCCTGATAAATAGAAATCTAAACGTAGGAAAACAGGTAAATAATGTAGAATGTAGCTCATTGCCTCTTCTTATGCTATACACTACAGAAGGATTTTCTGGTAAACTATTAATTAAGAAAAACACTAAATTGCAGACGTTTGAATACTTGCGTTCTCAATGTGATGATTATGCTTTATGTAGGGCAAGCATTCATTACAAACTTTCTGTTCAATATGCACATAATTTCTTTAATATTTCCGAATTGAAGATATTGCACCAAGCCTCCGTGGCACAATCGGTTAGCGCGTTTGGCTGTTAACCGAAAGGTTGGTGGTTCGAGCCCACCCGGGGGCGGAGCTTTTAAAGGCAGCATATTGGCGTAGATCATTGATGTTTGAAAATTAGTATGAATGCAGGTACTAAATGGGCTGACGCTGCAAAAGGTAGAGATTGTAAT
This sequence comes from Palaemon carinicauda, assembly GCF_036898095.1. NCBI lineage: Eukaryota > Metazoa > Arthropoda > Malacostraca > Decapoda > Palaemonidae > Palaemon > Palaemon carinicauda. The sequence continues at coordinate 28,436,883 of NC_090751.1, read as the reverse complement.
GATATGAGAAAAGGGAATTTTAGAAAAGAAATTGAAGATTGAACAAAACCTTCATGTCTATTTTGGTAACTTAGTATGATTGATAAAGTATAAATAAAAAAAAAGGAGGGAAGAATTTAAAGGTGATAGGAAGCGGCTATTTTAAAGTTGATACAAAAACTGATAGAGTGAAAATTACCGTGCTCTTTGTCATAGCGTAGTTATTTTGATAAATAATTTTTGTGATTTAGTTTATGGTTTTGCAAATTATGTATTGAGAAAGAGTGTCAGAAGAAATTGGTGATTGTCTGTTGTTATCTTCAGTTATCAATTTCTATATGTTATGTACAATATGAATTATGAATTCACATATTAATTCATATCGGGAATAGTCTTGAGACCATCAACATTAAAGTTGATTACCTTACGTGGTTGCACTTTTAAAGTTTTCTTATGTACTAAAAGGTGCACAAAATATACCATAATATTCCTCACTATACATAGACAAATATGTACCTAATGGGACATGACGACATGTATACATCACAAGTTTTGAAGTATATATAAATCAGCACAGTCTGTAACTAATAAACATCTTTATTACGAGCTCGCTGTTCAATATACATATTATTTCCATAAAATATCTGAATGGAAGATATTGTGCCACTCCTCCGTGGCACAATCGGTTAGCGCGTTCGGCTGTTAACCTAAAGGTTGGTGGTTCGAGCCCACCCGGGGGCGGAGTTTTTAAAGGCAGCATAATGAGATTGAGTGATGGTAGGTTTATAAGGTATAGTGACCTTGATTATCATCAAATGCTATATTATTAGGGCTAATACAACATGAGTTAGAGACAATGGCAGTGTAGAAAAAAAGGGATATTTGAGGAAAAAAAATGAAGGAGGAAGAGTGTGGGTGATATAATCTTGCTTATTTTGGTAACTTAGAGTTATAGATATCGATCATTTTGCTAATGTAGTTCTTTATTTGAGTAATTATTGATTTATAAAGAGAGTGAGAAGGCAGTAAGGATTGTCCGATATAATCTTCAGTAATCAATTCATACATGTCATATGCAGTTTAATTCATGAATTTATACTTCAACTGACATCACAAATATTCTTGAGGTCATCACCTCTGAAGGCGATTGTTAGATTACCTATTATTACTCCAGATTCAAAGTTCTCTAATGTACATAGGGTTGCACATAAAATATACGTCCTTTTTATCAGTATATATAGAAAAATCTCGACATAATTTGAATTGATGTCATATATACAAGTTTTGAAGTATATTTAAATCAAGAGTCTGTAACTATGAATCTACATTATTAGGAACTCACTGTTCAATTTGTATATTATTTCTATAAAATATCTGAATGGAAGATATTGTGCCAAGCCTCCGTGGCACAATCGGTTAGCGCGTTCGGCTGTTAACCGAAAGGTTGGTGGTTCGAGCCCACCCGGGGCGAAGCTTTTAATGGCGGTATACTGATGTTAATCAATGGTCATTGAACTCAACTTGACAGGTGCGACATATCTGACTCAATTTCCCAATTGAAGGCTGAGGGAAGATTGTGATGAAGAAAAACTGTATTATGAGGAAATCACATGAAAATAGGAAGAGAAAACAAAATTGCTGTTGTTGGTAATTTAGGTTATGGGGAAAATATGGGTATGACGGATTAACATGGTGATTTCACGGTAATGGTTAAGTTGAGAAAATTAATAATTTTAAAGGGAGGACAAGAACTGATAAGTGGGGTCAATGCAAAGTTGTACTCTTCTTTGGTTGAATTAATTTCACAGATTCAGTTAATGATTTTGTAAAGGCTGCACTCAGAAAGAGATTTTGAAGATAATAACCATTATCTAGTTTGAATTCAGTCATTTTTTTGTCATTTCATTGATTATCTGACATCGTCGGATGCCAGGTCCAAATTAAATGATCAGTTAATTAACGCCAGGAATGTTTGGGATGCCATCACCAGTGAAGATGATTTTCAAATTACTTATGTGGCTGCAGTTTTATAGATATTGTTGGTATTCACATGGGTGCATGAAATTAATTTATCGTATTTTTTCATAATTTTACACTGCGAAATCTAATTAATCAGACGTAATATATTTTATTCTTCATCTGGCTCCATAATCCTGAATCGGATTTTTTTTTCTTTTAAATTTTATCCGTAAGATTAAATTAAAACTCTTAATACTTTATATATACAGTTTTTTTCTAATAACTGACAGATTTTTTTGTAAAATTGAGTCAATATTACAGTTCTCTGGTAAAATATATTTTGAATGTTATATTTTTTATTTATCTGTTTGTTTTTCATTTGATTTCAAATTTACTTCTATATTTGCTCAAACTACATTTACATATTTGATATTTAAAAAGGATATATGTTCCTTGTTTCCTATTTTCAAAGAATTCATGAGGATTTATACCAAATATTTTCATGATTTTTTTTTTTTTTTTTGTGGGGAAGGGGTTACAAGTGTTACATATATGAATCGATACTTAATACTTCTTGTCAGAGACAATGAATTTTCCTTGTCCATTTAAAGACCCTCTCCAATTCTCATTCAACTGAAAACTATCAGTAATTCATATTTAGATAGTTTGTGGACAAACACACTAACTAAAGAAAAAGAAAACAGGAATGGATACTTTAAATCCTCCCTAGTGTATGTGACATGCATTGAGAGTGGAATTTATCCATTCTTTGCCTGATAAATAGAAAATTTGACGTATAGGGTCATGGAACTTTCAGAAATTTACAACTAAACGTAGGAAAACAGGTAAATGATGTAGAATGTCGCTTATTGCCTCTTCTTATGCTATTCACTACAGAAGGATTATCTGATAAACGCTATTGATTAAGAAAAACTATAAATTCCAGACGTTTGAATACTTGCATTGTCAGTGTGATGATTATGCTTTATGTAGGGTAAGCATTCATTACAAACTTTCTGTTCAATACGCACATAATTTCTTTAATATTTCTGAATTGAAGATATTGCACCAAGCCTCCGTGGCACAATCGGGTAGCGCGTTCGGCTGTTAACCGAAAGGTTGGTGGTTCGAGCCCACCCGGGGGCGGAGCTTTTAAAGGCAGCATAATGGCGTAGATCAATGATGTTTGAAAATTAGTATGAATACAGGTACTATATGGGCTGACGCTGCAAAAGTAGAGAATGTAATGATATGAGAAAAGGGAATTTAAGAAAAGAAATTGGAGAAAAAACAAACTGGATTATTGGTAAAACCTTCATGTCCACTTTGGTAACTTAGTATGATTGAGAAAGCATAAATAGAAAAAAGGGGGAAGAATTTAAAGGTGATAGGAAGCGGCTATTTTAAAGTTGATACAAAAACTGATAGATTGAAAATTACTGTGCTCTTTGTCATAGCGTAGTTATTTTGATAAATAATTTTTCTGATTTAGTTTATGGTTTTGCAAATTATGCAATGAGAAAGAGTGTCAGAAGAAATTGGTGATTGTCTGTTGTTAACTTCAGTTATCAATTTCTATATGTCATGTACAATATGAATCATGAATTCACATGTTAACTCATATCGGGAATAGTCTTGAGACCATCAACATTAAAGTTGATTACCTTACGTGGTTGCACTTTTAAAGTTTTCTTATATACTTAAAGGTGCACAAAATATACGATAATATTCCTCACTATACATATACAAATATGTACCTAATGGGACATGGCAACATGTATACATCACAAGTTTTGAAGTATAAATAAATCAGCACAGTCTGTAACTAAGAAACATCTTTATTACGAGCTTGCTGTTCATTATTCATATTATTTCCATAAAATATCTGAATGGAAGATATTGTGCCAAGCCTCCGTGGCACAATCGGTTAGCGCGTTCGGCTGTTAACCGAAAGGTTGGTGGTTCGAGCCCACCCGGGGGCGGAGCTTTTAAAGGCAGCATAATGAGGTTAATTGATGGTCTGTTTGTAAGCTATAGTGACTTTGATCCTTAGTTTTTATATTATGAGGGCTGATATATCATGAGATAGAGAGAGAATGTCAATGTATAGGATAAAAGGAGGAATATGAGAAAAAAGAATGAAGTAAGAAGAAGAGTGTGGGTGAGACCATATTGTTTATTTTGGTATCTTAGAATTATTGATATTCATCATTTTGGTGATGTAGTTCTTTATTTGAATGGTTATACGTTTAGAAGTAAATTTAGAAGGAAGTGAGGATTGTCACGATAAATTTCAGTAATCAATTCATGCATTTACAGTTTAATTAATGAATTTATACATTACCTGACATCACGAATATTCTTGAGGCCATCACCTCTAAAAGTGATTGTTAGTTTACGTTTTATAACTGCAGATTCAGATTTCTCTAATGTACATAGTGTTACACAAACTATAAACGTCTTTTTTATCAGTATATATAGAAAAATCTTTATTTAATTGGACTTGATATCAAATATACATTACATCATTTGAAATATATTTAAATCAACAGTCTGTAACTAGGAATCAACTTTATTAGGAACTCACTGTTCAGTTTTTATATTATTTCTATAAAATATCTAAATGGAAGCTATTGTGCCAAGCCTCCGTGGCACAATCGGTTAGCGCGTTCGGCTGTTAACCGAAAGGTTGGTGGTTCGAGCCCACCCGGGGGCGAAGCTTTTAATGGCGGTATACTGATGTTAATCAATGGTCATTGAACTCAACTTGACAGGTGCGACATACCTGACTAAATTTCCCAAATGAAGGCTGAGGGAAGATTGTGATGAAGAAAAACTGTATTATGAGAAAATCATATGAAAATAGGAAGAGAAATCAAAATTGCTGTTGTTGGTAATTTAGGTTATGGGGAACGTATGGGTATGACGGATAAACATGGTGATTTTTACGGTAATGGTTAAGTGGAGAAAATGAATAATTTTAAAGTGAGGACAAGAACTGATAAGTGGGGTCAACGCAACGTTGTACTCTTCTTTTGATGAATTAATTTCGCAGATTCAGTTAATGATTTTGTAAAGACTGCACTCAGAAAGAGATTTTGAAGATAATAACCATTATCTAGTTTGACTTCAGTCATTTTTTGTCACTTCATTGATTATCTGACATCGTCGGATGCTAGGTCCAATTTAAATGATCAATTCGCAAATTAATTAACGCCAGGAATGTTTGGGATGCCATCACCAGTGACGATGATTTTCAAATTACTTATGTGGCTGCAGTTTTATAGATCTCGTTGGTATTCACATGGGTGCATGAAATTAATTTATCGTATTTTATCATAATTATACACTGCGAAATCTGTAATTAATCAGACGTAATATGTTTTATTCTTCATCTGGCTCCATAATCATCCTGAATCGGATTTTTTTCTTTTAAATTTTATCCGTAAGATTAAATTAAAACTCTTAATACTTTTATATATACAGTTTCTTGTTAATAATTGACAGTTTTTTTTTTCTTTTTGTAAAATTGAGTCAATATTACAGTTCTGTGGTAAAATTTATTTTGAATGTTATATTTTTTATTTATCTGTGTTTGTTTTTCATTTGATTTCAAATTTACTTCTATATTTGCCCAAACTACATTTACATATTTGAAAATTAAAAAGGATATACGTTCCTTGTTTCCTATTTTCAAAGAATTCATCAGGATTTATACCAAATATTTTCATGATTTTTTTTTTGGGGGGGAGGGGTTACAAGTGTTACATATATGAATCGATACTTGATACTTCTTTTTAGAGACAATTAATTTTCCTTGTCCATTTAAAGACCCTCTCCAATTCTCATTCAACTGAAAACTATCAGTAATTCATATTTAGATAGTTTGTGGACAAACACACTAACTAAAAGAAAAGAAAACAGGAATGGATACTTTAAATCCTCCCTATTGTATGTGACATGCATTGAGAGTGGAATTTATCCATTTTTTGCCTGATAAATAGAAAATTAGACGTATACGGTCATGGAACTTTCAGAAATTTACAAATAAACGTAGGAAAACAGGTAAATAATGTAGAATGTAGCTCATTGCCTCTTCTTATGCTATACACTACAGAAGGATTTTCTGGTAAACGCTATTAATTAAGAAACACTAAATTGCAGACGTTTGAATACTTGCGTTGTCAATGTGATGATTATGCTTTATGTAGGGTAAGCAATCATTACAAACTTTCTGTTCAATACGCACATAATTTCTTTAATATTTCTGAATTGAAGATATTGCACCAAGCCTCCGTGGCACAATCGGTTAGCGCGTTCGGCTGTTAACCGAAAGGTTGGTGGTTCGAGCCCACCCGGGGGCGGAGCTTTTAAAGGCAGCATAATGGCATAGATCAATGATTAAAAATTAGTATGAATACAGGTACTATATGGGCTGACGCTGCAAAAGATAGAGAATGTAATGATATGAGAAAATGGAATTTAAGAAAAGAAATTGAAGGAATAACAAACCGGATTATTGGTAAAACCTTCATGTCTTTTTTGGTAACTTAGTATGATTGACATAGGGAAGAATTTAAAGGTGATAGGAAGCAGCTATTTTAAAGTTGATACAAAAATTGATAGAGTGAAAATTACTGTGCTCTTTGTCATAGCATAGTTATTTTGATAAATAATTTTTCTGATTTAGTTTATGGTTTTGCGAATTATGCAATGAGAAAGAGTGTCAGAAGAAATTGGTGATTGTCTGTTGTTAACTTCAGTTATCAATTTCTATATGTCATGTACAATATGAATCATGAATTCACATGTTAACTCATATCGGGAATAGTCTTGAGACCATCAACATTAAAGTTGATTACCTTACGTGGTTGCACTTTTAAAGTTTTCTTATATACTTAAAGGTGCACAAAATATACGATAATATTCCTCACTATACATATACAAATATGTACCTAATGGGACATGGACACATGTATACATCACAAGTTTTGAAGTATAAATAAATCAGCACAGTCTGTAACTAAGAAACATCTTTATTACGAGCTTGCTGTTCATTATTCATATTATTTCCATAAAATATCTGAATGGAAGATATTGTGCCAAGCCTCCGTGGCACAATCGGTTAGCGCGTTCGGCTGTTAACCGAAAGGTTGGTGGTTCGAGCCCACCCGGGGGCGGAGCTTTTAAAGGCAGCATAATGAGGTTAATTGATGGTCTGTTTGTAAGCTATAGTGACTTTGATCCTTAGTTTTTATATTATGAGGGCTGATATATCATGAGATAGAGAGAGAATGTCAATGTATAGGATAAAAGGAGGAATATGAGAAAAAAGAATGAAGTAAGAAGAAGAGTGTGGGTGAGACCATATTGTTTATTTTGGTATCTTAGAATTATTGATATTCATCATTTTGGTGATGTAGTTCTTTATTTGAATGGTTATACGTTTAGAAGTAAATTTAGAAGGAAGTGAGGCGTGTCTGGTATAAATTTCAGTAATCAATTCATGCATTTACAGTTTAATTAATGAATTTATACATTACCTGACATCACGAATATTCTTGAGGTCATCACCTCTAAAAGTGATTGTTAGTTTACGTTTTATAGCTGCAGATTCAGATTTCTCTAATGTACATAGTGTTACACAAACTATATACGTCTTTTTTATCAGTATATATAGAAAAATCTTTATTTAATTGGACTTGATATCAAATATACATTACATCATTTGAAATATATTTAAATCAACAGTCTGTAACTAGGAATCAACTTTATTAGGAACTCACTGTTCAGTTTTTATATTATTTCTATAAAATATCTAAATGTAAGCTATTGTGCCAAGCCTCCGTGGCACAATCGGTTAGCGCGTTCGGCTGTTAACCGAAAGGTTGGTGGTTCGAGCCCACCCGGGGGCGGAGTTTTTAAAGGCAGCATAATGAGGTTGAGTGATGGTAGGTTTATAAGGTATAGTGACCTTGATTATCATCAAATGCTATATTATTAGGGCTAATACAACATGAGATAGAGACAATGGCAGTGTAGAAGAAGAAAGGGATATTTGAGAAAAAAAAATGAGGGAGGAAGAGTGTGGGTGAGATAATCTTGCTTATTTTGGTAACTTAGAGTTATAGATATCGATCATTTTGCTAATGTAGTTCTTTACTTGAGTAATTATGCATTTATAAAGAGAGTGAGAAGGAAGTAAGGATTGTCCCATATAATCTTCAGTAATCAATTCATACATGTCATGTACAGTTTAATTCATGAATTTATACTTCAACTGACATCACAAATATTCTTGAGGTCATCACTTCTGAAGGCGATTGTTAGATTACCTATTATTGCTGCAGATTCAAAGTTCTCTAATGTACATAGGGCTGCACAAAAAATATACGTCCTATTTATCAGTATATATAGAAAAATCTCGACTTAATTTGAATTGATGTCATATATACAAGTTTTGAAGTATATTTAAATCAAGAGTCTGTAACTATGAATCTATATTATTAGGAACTCACTGTTCAATTTGTATATTATTTCTATAAAATATCTGAATGGAAGATATTGTGCCAAGCCTCCGTGGCACAATCGGTTAGCGCGTTCGGCTGTTAACCGAAAGGTTGGTGGTTCGAGCCCACCCGGGGGCGAAGCTTTTAATGGCGGTATACTGATGTTAATCAATGGTCATTGAACTCAACTTGACAGGTGCGACATACCTGACTAAATTTCCCAAATGAAGGCTGAGGGAAGATTGTGATGAAGAAAAACTGTATTATGAGAAAATCATATGAAAATAGGAAGAGAAATCAAAATTGCTGTTGTTGGTAATTTAGGTTATGGGGAACGTATGGGTATGACGGATAAACATGGTGATTTTTACGGTAATGGTTAAGTGGAGAAAATGAATAATTTTAAACTGAGGACAAGAACTGATAAGTGGGGTCAACGCAAAGTTGTACTCTTCTTTTGATGAATTAATTTCGCAGATTCAGTTAATGATTTTGTAAAGACTGCACTCAGAAAGAGATTTTGAAGATAATAACCATTATCTAGTTTGACTTCAGTCATTTTTTGTCACTTCATTGATTATCTGACATCGTCGGATGCTAGGTCCAATTTAAATGATCAATTCGCAAATTAATTAACTCCAGGAATGTTTGGGATGCCATCACCAGTGAAGATGATTTTCAAATTACTTATGTGGCTGCAGTTTTATAGATCTAGTTGGTATTCACATGGGTGCATGAAATTAATTTATCGTATTTTATCATAATTATGCACTGCGAAATCTGTAATTAATCAGACGTAATATATTTTATTCTTCATCTAGCTCCATAATCATCCTGAATTGGATTTTTTTTCTTTTAAATTTTATCCGTAAGATTAAATTAAAACTCTTAATACTTTATATATACAGTGTCTTGTTAATAATTGACAGATTATTTTGTAAAATTGAGTCAATATTACAGTTCTGTGGTAAAATTTATTTTGAATGTTATATTTTTTATTTATCTGTGTTTGTTTTTCATTTGATTTCAAATTTACTTCTATATTTGCCCAAACTACATTTACATATTTGAGAATTAAAAAGGATATACGTTCCTTGTTTCCTATTTTCAAAGAATTCATCAGGATTTGTACCAAATATTTTCATGATTTTTTTTTTGGGGGGGGGAGGGGTTACAAGCGTTACATATATGAATCGATACTTAATACTTCTTGTTAGAGACAATGAATTTTCCTTGTCCATTTAAAGACCCTCTCCAATTCTCATTCAACTGAAAACTATCAGTAATTCATAATTAGATAGTTTGTGGACAAACACACTAACTAAAAGAAAAGAAAACAGGAATGGATACTTTAAATCCTCCCTATTGAATGTGACATGCATTGAGAGTGGACTTTATCCATTCTTTGCCTGATAAATAGAAAATTTGACGTATAGGGTCATGGAACTTTCAGAAATTTACAACTAAACGTAGCAAAACAGATAAATAATGTAGAATGTAGCTCATTGCCTCTTCTTATGCTATACACTACAGAAGGATTTTCTGGTAAACGCTATTGATTAAGAAAAACTATAAATTGCAGACGTTTGAATACTTGCGTTGTCAATGTGATGATTATGCTTTATGTAGGGTAAGCATTCATTACAAACTTTCTGTTCAATACGCACATAATTTCTTTAATATTTCTGAATTGAAGATATTGCACCAAGCCTCCGTGGCACAATCGGTTAGCGCGTTCGGCTGTTGACCGAAAGGTTGGTGGTTCGAGCCCACCAAGGGGCGGAGCTTTTAAAGGCAGCATAATGGCGTAGATCAATGATGTTTAAAAATTAGTATGAATACAGGTACTATATGGGCTGACCCTGCAAAAGGTAGAGAATGTAGTGATATGAGGAAATGGAATTTTAGAAAAGAAATTGAAGAAAGAACAAAACCTTCATGTCTATTTTGGTAACTTAGTATGATTGATAAAGCATAAATAGAAAAAAGGAGGGAAGAATTCAAAGGTGATAGGAAGCGGCTATTTTAAAGTTGATACAAAAACTGATAGAGTGAAAATTACCGTGCTCTTTGTCATAGCGTAGTTATTTTGATAAATCATTTTTCTGATTTAGTTTATGGTTTTGCGAATTATGCATTGAAAAAGAGTGTCAGAAGAAATTGGTGATTGTCTGTTGTTAACTTCAGTTATCAATTTCTATATGTCATGTACAATATGAATCATGAATTCACATATTAACTCATATCGGGAATAGTCTTGAGACTATCAACATTAAAATTGATTAATTTACGTGGTTGCACTTTTTAAAGTTTTCTTATATACTAAAGGTTCACAAAATATACCATAATATTCCTCACTATACATAGACAAATATGTACCTAATGGGCCAGGACGACATGTATACATCACAAGTTTTGAAGTATATATAAATCAGCACAGTCTGTAACTAAGAAACATCTTTATTACGAGCTTGCTGTTCAATATTCATATTATTTCCATAAAATATCTGAATGGAAGATATTGTGCCAAGCCTCCGTGGCACAATCGGTTAGCGCGTTCGGCTGTTAACCGAAAGGTTGGTGGTTCGAGCCCACCCGGGGGCGGAGCTTTTAAAGGCAGCATGATGAGGTTAAATGGTCGGTTTATAAGGTATAGTAACCTTGTTCCTTAGTTGTTATATTATGAGGGGTGATATATCATGAGGTAGAGAGAGAATGTCAATGTATAGGATAAATGGGGGAATATGAGAAAAAAGAATAAAGTAAGGAGAAAGAGTGTGGGTGAGACCATATTGCTTCTTTTATTATCTTAGAATTATTGATATTCATCATTTTGGTGATGTAGTTCTTTATTTGAATAGTTATACATTTAGAATTAAATTTAGAAGGAAGTGAGGATTGTCTGGTATAAATTTCAGTAATCAATTCATGCATATACAGTTTAATTAAGGAATTTATACATTACCTGATATCACGAATATTCTCAGAGGCCATCACCTATAAAAGTGATTGTTAGTTTACGTTTTATAGCTGCAGATTCAGATTTCTCTAAAGTACATAGGGTTACACAAACTATATACGTCTTTTTTTATCAGTATATATAGAAAAATCTTGATTTAATTGACCTTGATATCAAATATACATCACAAGATTTAAAGTATTATTTAAATCAACAATCTGTAATTAGGAATCAACTTTATTAGGAACTAATTGTTCAATTTTTATATTATTTCTATAAAATATCTAAATGGAAGATATTGTGCCAAGCCTCCGTGGCACAATCGGTTAGCGCGTTCGGCTGTTAACCGAAAGGTTAGTGGTTCGAGCCCACCCGGGGCGGAGCTTTTAAAGGCAGCATAATGAGGTTAATTGATGGTCGGTTTATAAGGTATAGTGACCTTGATTATCATCAAATGCTATATTATTAGGGCTAATACAACATGAGTTAGAGACATTGGCAGTGTAGAAAAAAAAGGATATTTGAGAAAAAAAATGAAGGAGGAAGAGTGTGGGTGAGATAATCTTGCTTATTTTAGTAACTTAGAGTTATAGATATCGATCATTTTGCTAATGTAGTTCTTTACTTGAGCAATTATGCATTTATAAAGAGAGTGAGAAGGAAGTAAGGATTGTCCCATATAATCTTCAGTAATCAATTCATACATGCCATGTACAGTTTACTTCATGAATTTATACTATAACTGACATCACAAATATTCTTGAGGTCATCACTTCTGAAGGCGATTGTTAGATTACCTATTATTGCTGCAGATTCAAAGTTCTCTAATGTACATAGGGCTGCACAAAAAATATACGTCCTATTTATCAGTATATATAGAAAATTCTCGACTTAATTTGAATTGATGTCATATATACAAGTTTTGAAGTATATTTAAATCTAGAGTCTGTAACTATGAATCTACATTATTAGGAACTCACTGTTCAATTTGTATATTATTTCTATAAAATATCTGAATGGAAGATATTGTGCCAAGCCTCCGTGGCACAATCGGTTAGCGCGTTCGGCTGTTAACCGAAAGGTTGGTGGTTCGAGCCCACCCGGGGGCGAAGCTTTTAATGGGGTATACTGATGTTAATCAATGGTCATTGAACTCAACTTGACAGATGCGACATACCTGATTAAATTTCCTAATTGAAGGCTGAGGGAAGATTGTGATGAAGAAAAATTGTATTATGAGAAAATCATATGAAAATAGGAAGAGAAATCAAAATTGCTGTTGTTGGTAATTTAGGTTAGGGGAACGTATGGGTATGACGGATACACATGGTGATTTTTACGGTAATGGTTAAGTGGAGAAAGTGAATAATTTTAAAGTGAGGACAAGAACTGATAAGTGGGGTTAACGCAAAGTTTTACTCTTCTTTTGTTGAATTAATTTCGCAGATTCAGTTAATGATTTTGTAAAGGCTGCGCTCAGAAACAGATTTTGAAGATGATAACCATTATCTAGTTTGAATTCAGTTATTTTTGTCATTTCATTGATTATCTGACATCGTGGGATGCCAGGTCCAATTTAAATGATCAATTCACAAATTAATTAACGCCAGGAATGTTTGGGATGCCATCACCAGTGAAGATGATTTTCAAATTACTTTATGTGGCTGCAGTTTTATAGACCTAGTTGGCATTCACATGGGTGCATGAAATTAATCTATCGTATTTTATCATAATTAAACACTGCGAAATCTGTAATTAATCAGACGTAATATACTTTATTCTTTCTCCATAATCATCCTGAATCGGATTTTTTTTCTTTTGAATTTTATCCGTAAGATTAAATTAAAACTCTTAATACTTTTTACGTACAGTTTCTTGTTAATAATTGACAGATTTTTTTGTAAAATTGAGTCAATATTACAGTTCTCTGATAAAATATATTTTGAATGTTATATTTTTTATCTGTGTTTGTTTTTTATTTGATTTCAAATTTACTTCTATATTTGCCCAAACTACATTTACATATTTGATAATTAAAAAAGGATATACGTTCCTTGTTTCCTAATTTCAAAGAATTCATCAGGATTTATACCAAATATTTTCATGATTTTTTTTGGGGGGGGAGGGGTTACAAGTGTTACATATATGAATCGATACTTAATACTTCTTGTTAGAGACAATGAATTTTCCTTGTCCATTTAAAGACCCTCTCCAATTCTCATTCAATTGAAAATTATCAGTAATTCATATTTAGATAGTTTGTGGACAAACACACTAACTAAAAGAAAAGAAAACAGGAATGGATACTTTAAATCCTCCCTATTGTATGTGACATGCATTGAGAGTGGACTTTATCCATTCTTTGCCTGATAAATAGAAAATTTGACGTATAGGGTCATGGAACTTTCAGAAATTTACAACTAAATGTAGCAAAACAGATAAATAATGTAGAATGTAGCTCATTGCCTCTTCTTATGCTATACACTACAGAAGGATTTTCTGGTAAACGCTGTTGATTAAGAAAAACTATAAATTGCAGACGTTTGAATACTTGCGTTGTCAATGTGATGATTATGCTTTATGTAGGGTAAGCATTCATTACAAACTTTCTGTTCAATACGCACATAATTTCTTTAATATTTCTGAATTGAGGATATTGCACCAAGCCTCCGTGGCACAATCGGTTAGCGCGTTCGGCTGTTAACCGAAAGGTTGGTGGTTCGAGCCCACCAAGGGGCGGAGCTTTTAAGGGTAGCATAATGGCGTAGATCAATGATGTTTGAAAAATAGTATGAATACAGGTACTATATGGGCTGACGCTGCAAAAGGTAGAGAATGTAATGATATGATAAAAGGGAATTTAAGAAAAGAAATTGAAGAAAGAACAAACTGGATTATTGGTAAAACTTTCATGTCTATTTTGGTAACTTAGTATGATTGACATAGGGAAGAATTTAAAGGTGATAGGAAGCGGCTATTTTAAAGTTGATACAAAAATTGATAGAGTGAAAATTACTGTGCTCTTTGTCATAGCATAGTTATTTTGATAAATAATTTTTCTGATTTAGTTTATGGTTTTGCGAATTATGCATTGAGAAAGAGTGTCAGAAGAAATTGGTGATTGTCTGTCATTAAATTAAGTTATCAATTTCTATATGTCATGTACAATGTGAATCATGAATTCACATATTAACTCATATCGGGAATTGTTCTTATATACTAAAAGGTGCACAAAATATACCATATTATTCCTCACTATACATAGACGAATATGTACCTAATGGGACATGATGACATGTATACATCACAAGTTTTGAAGTATATATAAATCAGCACAGTCTGTAACTAAGAAACATCTTTATTACGAGCTTGCTGTTAAATATTCATATTATTTCCATAAAATATTTGAATGGAAGATATTGTGCCAAGCCTCCGTGGCACAATCGGTTAGCGCGTTCGGCTGTTAACCGAAAGGTTGGTGGTTCGAGCCCACCCGGGGGCGGAGCTTTTAAAGGCAGCATAATGAGGTTAATTGATGGTCGGTTTATAAGGTATAGTGACCTTGATTATCATCAAATGCTATATTATTAGGGCTAATACAACATGAGTTAGAGACATGGCAGTGTTGAAAAAAAGGGATATTTGAGAAAAAAAAATGAAGGAGGAAGAGTGTGGGTGAGATAATCTTGCTTATTTTGGTAACTTAGAGTTATAGATATCGATCATTTTGCTAATGTAGTTCTTTATTTGAGTAATTATGTATTTATTAAGAGAGTGAGAAGGAAGTAAGGATTGTCCGGTATAATCTTCAGTAATCAATTCATACATGTCATGTACAGTTTAATTCATGAATTTATACTTCAACTGACATCACAAATATTCTTGAGGTCATCACCTTTGAAGGCGATTGTTAGATTACCTATTATTGCTGCAGATTCAAAGTTCTCTAATGTACATAGGGCTGCACAAAAAATATACGTCCTATTTATCAGTATATATAGAAAATTCTCGACTTAATTTGAATTCATGTCATATATACAAGTTTTGAAGTATATTTAAATCAACAGTCTGTAACTAGGAATCAACATTATTAGGAACTCACTGTTCAATTTGTATATTATTTCTATAAAATATCTGAATGGAAGATATTGTGCCAAGCCTCCATGGCACAATCGGTTAGCGCGTTCGGCTGTTAACCGAAAGGTTGGTGGTTCGAGCCCACCCGGGGGCGAAGCTTTTAATGGCGGTATACTGATGTTCAATGGTCATTGAACTCAACTTGACAGGTGTGACATACCTAACTAAGTTTCGCAATTGAAGGCTGAGGGAAGATTGTGATGAAGAAAAACGTTATTATGAGAAAATCATATGTAAATAGGAAGAGAAATCAAAGTTGCTGTTGTTGGTAATTTAGGTTATGGGGAACGTATGGGAATGGTTAAGTGGAGAAAATGAATAATTTTAATGTGAGGACAAGAACTGATTAGTGGGGTCAACGCAAAGTGTTATTCTTCTTTTGTTGAATTAATTTCGCAGATTCAGTTAATGATTTTGTAAAGGCTGCACTCTGAAACAGATTTTGAAGATAATAACCATTATCTAGTTTGAATTCAGTCATTTTTTGTCATTTCATTGATTTCTGACATCGTGGGATGCCAGGTCCAATTTAGATGATCAATTCGCAAAATGATTAAATCCAGGAATGTTTGGGATGCCATCACCAGTGAAGATGATTTTCAAATTACTTTATGTGGCTGCAGTTTTATAGATATTGTTGGTATTCACATGGATGCATGGAATTAATTAATCGTATTTTATCACACTGCAAAATCCGTAATTAATCAGACGTAATATACTTTATTCATCATCTGGCTCCATAATCATCCTGAATTGGATTTTTTTTCTTTTAGATTTTATCCGTAAGATTAAATTAAAACTCTTAATACTTTATATATACAGTTTCTTGTTAATAATTGACAGATTTTTTTTGTAAAATTGAGTCAATATTACAGTTCTGTGGTAAAATTTATTTTGAATGTTATATTTTTTTTTATTTATCTGTGTTTGTTTTTTATTTGTTTTTAATTTACTTCTATATTTGCTCAAACGACATTTACATATTTGATAATTAAAAAGGATATACGTTCCTTGTTTCCTACTTTCAAAGAATTCATCAGGATTTATACCAAATATTTTCATGAATTTTTTTTGGGGGGGAAGGTGTTACAAGTGTTACATATATGAATCGATACTTAATACTTCTTTATAGAGACTCAATTAATTTTCCTTGTCCATTTAAAGACCCTCTTCAATTCTCATTCAACTGAAAACTATCAGTAATTCATATTTAGATAGTTTGTGGACAAACACACTAACTTAAAGGAAAGTTAACAGGAATGGACACTTTAAATCCTCCCTATTGTATGTGACATGCATTTAGAGTGGAATTTATCCATTCTTTGCCTGATAAATAGAAAATTTGACGTATAGGGTCATGGAACTTTCAGAAATTTACAACTAAACGTAGCAAAACAGGTAAATAATGTAGAATGTAGCTCATTGCCTCTTCTTATGCTATACATTACAGAACGATTATCTGGTAAATGCTATTGATTAAGAAAAACTATAAATTGCAGACGTTTGAATACTTGCGTTGTCAATGTGATGATTATGCTTTATGTAGGGTAAGCATTCATTACAAACTTTCTGTTCAATACGCACATAATTTCTTTATTATTTCCGAATTTAAGATATTGCACCAAGCCTCCGTGGCACAATCGGTTAGCGCGTTCGGCTGTTAACCGAAAGGTTGGTGGTTCGAGCCCACCCGGGGGCGGAGCTTTTAAAGGCAGCATAATGGCGTAGATCAATGATGTTTAAAAATTAGTATGAATACAGGTACTATATGGGCTGACGCTGCAAAAGGTAGAGAATGTAATATGAGAAAATGAAATTTAAGAAAAGAAATTGAAGAAAGAACGAAACCTTCATGTCTATTTTGGTAACTTAGTATGATTGATAAAGCATAAATAGAAAAAAGGAGGGAAGAATTTAAAAGTGATAGGAAGCGGCTATTTCAAAGTTGATACAAAAACTGATAGAGTGAAAATTACCGTGCTCTTTGTCATAGCTTAGTTATTTTGATAAATAATTTTTCTGATTTAGTTTATGGTTTTGCGAATTATGCATTGATAAAGAGTGTCAGAAGAAATTGGCGATTGTCTGTTGTTAACTTCAGTTATCAATTTCTATATGTCATGTACAATATGAATCATGAATTCACATATTAACTAATATCGGGAATAGTCTTGAGACCATCAACATTAAAGTTGATTACCTTACGTGGTTACACTTTTAAAAGTTTTCTTATATACTAAAAGGTTCACAAAATATACCATAATATTCCTCACTATACATAGACAAATATGTACCTAATGGGACATGACGACATGTATACATCACAAGTTTTGAAGTATATATAAATCAGCACAGTCTGTAACTAAGAAACATCTTTATTACGAGCTCGCTGTTCAATATTCATATTTCCATAAAATATCTGAATGGAAGATATTGTGCCAAGCCTCCGTGGCACAATCGGTTAGCGCGTTCGGCTGTTAACCGAAAGGTTGGTGGTTCGAGCCCACCCGGGGGCGGAGCTTTTAAAGGCAGCATGACGAGGTTAATTGATGGTCGGTTTATAAGGTATAGTGACCTTGATCCTTAGTTGTTATATTATGAGGGCTGATATATCATGAAGTAGAGAGAGAATGTCAATGTATAGGGTAAAAGGGGGAATATGAGAAAAAAGAATAAAGTAAGGAGAAAGTGTGGGTGAGACCATATTGCTTATTTTGGTATCTTAGAATTATTGATATTCATCATTTTGGTGATGTAGTTCTTTATTTGTATAGTTATACGTTTAGAAGTAAATTTAGAAGGAAGTGAGGATTGTCTGGTATAAATTTCAGTAATCAATTCATGCATATACAGTTTAATTAATGAATTAATATATTACCTGCATCACAAATATTCTTGAGGCCGTCACCTCTAAAAGTGATTGTTAGTTTACGTTTTATAGCTGCAGATTCAGATTTCTCTAATGTACATAGATTTACACAAACTATATACGTCTTTTTCTATCAGTATATATAGAAAAATCTTGATTTGATTGGACTTGATATCAAATATACATTACATCATTTGAAGTATATTTAAATCAACATTCTGTAACTAGGAATCAACTTTATTAGGAACTCAGAGTTCAACTTTTATATTATTTCTATAAAATATCTAAATGGAAGCTATTGTGCCAAGCCTCCGTGGCACAATCGGTTAGCGCGTTCGGCTGTTAACCGAAAGGTTGGTGGTTCGAGCCCACCCGGGGGCGGAGCTTTTAAACGCAGCATAATGAGGTTGAGTGATGGTAGGTTTATAAGGTATAGTGAACTTGATTATCATCAAATGCTATATTATTAGGGCTAATACAACATGAGTTAGAGACAATGGCAGTGTAGAAAAAAAGGGATATTTGAGGGAAAAAAATGAAGGAGGAAGAGTGTGGGTGAGATAATCTTGCTTATTTTGGTAACTTAGAGTTATAGATATTGATCATTTTGCTAAAGTAGTTCTTTGTTTGAGTAATTATGCATTTATGAAGAGAGTGAGAAGGAAGTAAGGATTATCCGGTATAATCTTCAGTAATCAATTCATACATATGTACAGTTTAATTCATGAATTTATACTTCAACTGACATCACAAATATTCTTGAGGTCATCACCTCTGAAGGCGATTGTTAGATTACCTATTATTGCTGCAGATTCAAAGTTCTCTAATGTACATAGGGTTGCACATAAAATATACGTCCTTTTTATCAGTATATATAGAAAAATCTCAAATCAATTTGAAATGATGTCATATATACAAGTTTTGAAGTATATTTAAATCAACAGTCTGTAACTAGGAATCTACCTTATTAGGAACTCACTGTTCAATTTGTATATTATTTCTATAAAATATCTGAATGGAAGATATAGTGCCAAGCCTCCGTGGCACAATCGGTTAGCGCGTTCGGCTGTTAACCGAAAGGTTGGTGGTTCGAGCCCACCCGGGGGCGGAGCTTTTAAAGGCAGCATGATGAGATTGAATGATGGCCGGTTTATAAGGTATAGTGACAGTTGCTGTATTATGAGGGCTAATGCAACATGAGGTAGAGACAATGGCAGTGTAGAAGAAAAAAGGGATATTTGAGAAAAGAAAATAATGAAGGAAGAGTATGAGTGAGATCCTCTTGATTATTTTAGTATCTTAGAATTATTGAAATCCATCATTTTGGTGATATGGTTCTTTATTATAGTAATTTTGCATTCATTAAGAGAGTTAGAAGAGACTGAGGATTGTCTACCATAAATTTCATTAATCAATTCATTCATGTCACGCACAGTTTAACTCATGAATTTATACAATAACTGACATCGCGAATATTCTTGAGGCCATCACCATTGAAGGCGATTGTTAGATTACGTTTTATAGCTGCAGATTTAAAAGTTTTTTAATATACATAGGGTTTCACAAATTATATACATCTTTACTTTTTATCAGTATACATAGAATAATCTTGACTGAATTGGAATTGATGTCACATATAAATCACAAGTTTTGAAGTATATTTAAATCAGCTCAGTCTGTAACTAGGAGACAACCTTATTAGGAACTCGCTGTTCATTATCCATAATATTTCTATAAAATATCTGTATGCTAGTTAATGTGCGAAGCCTCCGTGGCACAATCGGTTAGCGCGTTCGGCTGTTAACCGAAAGGTTGGTGGTTCGAGCCCACCCGGGGGCGGTAACTTTTGAAGGTAGTATAATGATGAAAAAAGGTAAGAATGTAGAGGTGGAGGAAATGGCTAATTTTAAATTGGGAATTATATAGAAATTCTTTTTATAAATGAATAAATACTTTTGCTGATTCATTTCATAAATTAGTGACCTTGGAATTCCTCTCAGGTAGGATTACAGGTGCAGCTATATGAAGCAGGGAGAGAAGGGAATTTGAGAAAAAAAAAAAACATGAATTGTAGTTCACCGTCTTGGTCACTTAGAATTATTGATATGAGGCATAAATAGGTGAAGAATTTAGCCGAGGAATGATAGTTTGAACGTTACAATATTTTGTATCATATAGTGATTATTTATAAATAGATCAATTTCAAGATTCATTTCTTCATTTTTTAAATGATGCATTCCTAAAGAGAATTTGAAGATAATGATTGTTGTCTGAGTGGAATTCAGTAATCAATTCATATGTGGCATGTACAAAATGAACCGTGAGTTCACACATTAACTGACATCAGAAATATTTTTCAAGCCATCACCACCAAGATGATTGTCTAATTACCTTACAGTATATGGCTGCAGTTTTAAAGTTTAGTAATGTACAAAGGGGTAGACAAAATATACACATATATATTTTTTTATTATATGCAGAAAAATCTTTACTCAATAAAATGTGACACCAAGTTTTGAAGGGTTGTTAATTCAGCATACTGTAACCATGAAACCACTTTATTACAAACACGGTGGTCAATGTTCATATTATTTCTAGAAATTATCTGAGTGAAATAGCACATTCCATGCCTCCGTGGCACAATCGGTTAGCGCGTTCGGCTGTTAACCGAAAGGTTGGTGGTTCGAGCCCACCCGGGAACGGAGCTTTTAAAAGTAACACAGTGCAATTGGTTAATGGTATGATTATGAATTAGTGACCTTTGAACTCCTCTCAGGTAGGATTACAGGTGTAGCTGTATGATGTAAAGAGAGAAGGGAATTTGAGAAAAAAGAAATTAAATTGCAGGGAATTTTAGTCACTTAAAATGATTGATATGATGCATAAATGGGTGAAGAATTTAGTCAAGAAATGATAGTTTGAGCGTTATGTTGTTTTGTATCATATGGTGATTATTTATAAATATATCTATTTCATAATTCATTTCTTCCTTTTTTAAATGAGACATTCCCATAGGGGATTCGAAGATAATGATAAGTATAAACTTCAGTAATCAATTCATATCTATCATGTACAATTTGAACCTCTAGCTCACATATTAACTGACATCAGAAATATTCTTCAAGCCATCACCACCAAGATGATTGTCTAAGTACCTTTCAGTACAGTATATGGCTGCAGTTTTAAAGTTCTCTAATATGCAATGGGGTGGACAAAGAAATATTTTTCAGTATTATTATATGCAAAAAAACTCTTTACTCATTATGATATGACATCAAGTTTTGAAGTGTAGTTAATTCAGCATAGTCTGTAACTATAAAACAATTTTATTACGAACTTGGTGGACAATGCTCACATTATTTTTATAAATTATCGGAGTGAAACATTATATTTCACGCCTCCGTGGCACAATCGGTTAGCGCGTTCGGCTGTTAACCGAAAGGTTGGTGGTTCGAGCCCACCCGGGGGCGGAGCTTTTAATGACAACATAATGAGGGGGGGCTACTACATATGACTTAGGTGGCTATAGTTGTCATGTTAGAGCGTGGGAATTTAAAGGGACTGTTTGGAAAGGCATGAGATGAAATTAAAATACCGCAGACTCCTGTTGATAACTAAAATGATTGGCCTGGCAGATATTAGTCTAGCTGGAATTGTTGTTTGTTTGTTCATAGTAAATATAGAACACAGCGGACTTCTCTCTATCGATCTAAAACTTGCTTAGAAAATTGATGTTGGGTTTCATTTGATTAATATTAGTTTTTCGTCATATCTTTCGAGTCGATTGTAAAATGAATGCAATTGATAAGACTATTTTATCAGAATGGTTATTTTTCATTAAATATTGCATGCAAGCAAATGGGCAAGCATTAACCCAAGAACAGCATTAAGCTTTTATGCAATGCAATAATAAATCGGTAGATAAGTTTATGAACTAAATTAGTAAATTATCGTGTAAGAGAATAATCTACTAAAGGAACACATAGCTGTGCAAAGAATACACTGAGAATATTCTATTTCTAAGATAGAATCAAATGAAATTCTCTATTGTAATGGAAAGAGAATGTGGAACAATATAGAATCGTATGCTGAATTATTATATTATTCAATATATATACACACACACACACACACACACACACACACACACACACACACATATATATATATATATATATATATATATATATATATATATATATATATATATATATATATATATATATATATATATATATATACTTTGTTGCACTGTATACACACATATATACAGTATGTATATATATAAATATATATATATATATATATATATATATATATATATATATATATATATATATATATATATATATATATATATATATATGTGTGTGTGTGTGTGTGTGTGTGTGTGTGTGTGTGTGTGTTTGTATACAGATAGATAAATAAATGTGTGCATTTATTTATGTAAATGCAAAATCATTTATTTCATGATATGCTGAGATGAGATAGAGAAAGTATATTTAGTCAAGCTTCATTATTATTATTATTGTTGTTGTTGTTGTTGTTGTTGTTGTTTTTATTATTATTATTTTTATTTTTATTGTTATTTTTATTAATTTTTTATTATTGTTATTTTTTTTATCATTATCATTATTATTATTATTATTATTATTATTATTATTATTATTATTATTATTATTATTATTATTATTAGAAAGCGGGGATTGACCAGACCAATTATTCTTCTTAAGTCACTTAAGAAAGTATTGATTATGATCCAATATCATATTTTAGTAACTGCAGAAACAAGTCAGTACTGAACGATAGGAAAAAAAGCTTACAAGTTATAAACTCACACTCGTATAAAACTCTTCTTTTCTTTCTCTTGGTCGTTAATTCAAAACACTTGGAAGGAGACGTCCAAAACACCGAGAAAATCCGGAAATTTATGAATGGAAAAAATTGAGAATGTAGAAAATATGTAAATGTAAAGTATCTTCCAATTAATTTTCAATTTTGATAATCCTTTTATTCATACTGCTAAGAGGAAAGTTGGAAGCAAAGGATGACTGTCTCAATGTCTATTATGAAATTCAGTGATTAAATCATAGATTTGCTGGCATCTGACCATCTTGGTGCCATCATCTATGATGGTAAAATTACCTTGCAGTTTCTAAGTTCTCCTCTTTTTACATATGAATATCTTTAATATACTCACGCAAATATTTTTGTAATCAAATATGATGTTTACTGTATATTCATGGCTTAAGAATCTACCAATAACCCTTCCCTTAATTAAAAGAGGAAAATCCTGGATTCTTCCTTACTCTTCTGGGCCCCTCTGACCAACAACGCTAAACCTCAATGCTTATTTTGATAACCATCGATAATATATATATATATATATATATATATATATATATATATATATATATATATATATATATATATATATATATATATATATATATATATAAAATCAATTTGTGAAGAAAATTAAAATTCACTCATCCATGGTTTAAAGATAAATCTAGAAAGAAAAACAGGTAAATACGATAAAGAGTTGTTAAACTTCCTTTATTTCTTGAGTGCATAATCAACAAGATCTTGCTACTCAGTGCACACTTGATTTGCTTAAAGATTCTAAGTGAGCGTCATTTTGTCATGCCTCCGTGGCACAATTGGTTAGGGCGTTCGGCTGTTAACCGAAAGGTTGGTGGTTCGAGCCCACCCGGGGGCGGAGCTTTTGATGGTGTCATGATGAGGTAGATTAATGGTTTGATTATATGGGGGGGGGGGTGTTGGTGAACTTGTCATTCACCTTGGATACAGAAAGATGATACAGCCTAACGTAGTATTAGATGAGAAAAGAAATTGGAGAACTTGGCGAACAAATGGGAAAATTTAGAGGTTGAGAAAATTGCTGATAATAAAGTGAGGAAAGGAACTCACTGTGACCGTTGTAATGTTGTTCTGCTTCATTTTATGATTCTTATAATAGATTTATAATTTGTCTCATTCATTTCATCATTTAATGAATGGTGCAATCCAAAAGAGAATTTGAAGGTGATGATTATTGTCTGATGATATTCTTCAGCAATCAATTCATAGATGTCGTGCACAAATTAAACCAAATTGACAAATTAATTGACATCAGGAATATTCTAGGGACTATTACCACTGGAGATGATTGTCAAATTACCTTTTAAGGCTAAAGTTTAAAGTTCTCCAATATACAGAGGAACAAAGAAGTGAGCAAAATATATACATCTAGATTTTCCATCAATATATACAGAAAAATCTACTTAGTGGGATGTAATTATTATTGTTATTATTAATAATGATAATAATAATACTATTATTATTATTATTATTATTATTATTATTTTTATTTTTATTTTTATTATTATTATTACTAGCTAAGCTACAACCCTAGTTGGAAAGGCAAGATGCAATAAGTTCAAGGGCTCTAACAGGGAAAAATAGCCCTAGTGAGGCAAGGAAATAAGGAAACATCAAGTTTTGAAGTATATCTAAATCAACACACGCCTGTAACAAGAAAACAAATATATTATGATGTAAAGAGAGAAAGGAATTTGAGAAAAAAGAAATTAGATTGCAGGGAATCTTAGTCACTTAAAATTATTAATATGATGCATAAATGGGTGAAGAATTTAATCAAGAAATGATAGTTTGAGAATTATGTTGTTTTGTATCATATGGTGATTATTTATAAATATATCAATTTCATAATTAGGTTCTTCGTTTTTTAAATGAGACATTCCTATAGGGAATTCGAAGATAATGATAAGTATGAACTTCAGTAATCAATTCATATAAATCATGTACAATTTGAACCTCTAGTTCACATATTAACTGACATCAGAAATATTCTTCAAGCCATCACCACCAAGATGATTGTCTAAGTACCTTACAGTATATGGCTGCAGTTTTAAAGTTCTGTAATATGCAAAGGGGTGGACAAAAAATATTTTTCATTATTATTATATGCAAAAAAACTCTTTACTCATTATGATATGACATCAAATTTGGAAGTGTAGTTAATGCAGCATAGTCTGTAACTATGAAACAATTTTATTACGAACTTGGTGGACAATGTTCATATTATTTTTATAAGTTATCGGAGTGAAACGCAATTTCGCATGCCTCCGTGGCACAATCGGTTAGCGCGTTCGGCTGTTAACCGAAAGGTTGGTGGTTCGAGCCCACCCGGGGGCGGAGCTTTTAATGACAACCTAATGAGGTGGGGCTACTACATATGTCTTAGGTGGCTATAGTTGTCATGTACAGTTAGAGCGTGGGAATTTAAAGGGACTGTTTGGAAAGGCATGAGATGAAATTAAAATACCGCAGACTCCTGTTGATAACTAAAATGATTGGCCTGGCAGATATTAGTCTAGCTGGAATTGTTGTTTGTTTGTTCATAGTAAATATAGAACACAGCGGACTTCTCTCTATCGATCTAAAACTTGCTTAGAAAATTGATGTTGGGATTCATTTGATTAATATTAGTTTTTCGTCATATCTTTCGAGTCGATTGTAAAATGAATGTAATTGATAAGACTATTTTATCAGAATGGTTATTTTTCATTAAATATTGCATGCAAGCAAATGGGCAAGCATTAACCCAAGAACAGCATTAAGCTTTTATGCAATGCAATAATAAATCGGTAGATAAGTTTATGAACTAAATTAGTAAATTATCGTGTAAGAGAATAATCTACTAAAGGAACACATAGCTGTGCAAAGAATACACTGAGAATATTCTATTTCTAAGATAGAATCAAATTAAATTCTCTATTGTAATGGAAAGAGAATGTGGAACAATATAGAATCGTATGCTGAATTATTATATTATTCAATATATACACACACACACACACACACACACACACACACACACATATATATATATATATATATATATATATATATATATATATACATATATACTTTGTTGCACTGTATACACACATATATACAGTATGTATATATATAAATATATATATATATATATATATATATATATATATATATATATATATATATATATATATGTGTGTGTGTGTGTGTGTGTGTATGTGTGTGTGTGTGTGTGTTTGTATACAGATAGATAAATAAATGTGTGCATTTATTTATGTAAATGCAAAATCATTTATTTCATGATATGCTGAGATGAGATAGAGAAAGTATATTTAGTCAAGCTTCATTATTATTATTATTATTATTGTTGTTGATGTTGTTGTTGTTTTTATTATTATTATTTTTATTTTTATTGTTATTTTTATTAATTTTTTATTATTGTTATTTTTTTTATCATTATTATTATTATTATTATTATTATTATTATTATTATTATTATTAGAAAGCGGGGATTGACCAGACCAATTATTCTTCTTAAGTCACTTAAGAAAGTATTGATTATGATCCAATATCATATTTTAGTAACTGCAGAAACAAGTCAGTACTGAACGATAGGAAAAAAAGCTTACAAGTTATAAACTCACACTCGTATAAAACTCTTCTTTTCTTTCTCTTGGTCGTTAATTCAAAACACTTGGAAGGAGACGTCCAAAACACCGAGAAAATCCGGAAATTTATGAATGGAAAAAATTGAGAATGTAGAAAATATGTAAATGTAAAGTATCTTCCAATTAATTTTTAATTTTGATAATCCTTTTATTCATACTGCTAAGAGGAAAGTTGGAAGCAAAGGATGACTGTCTTAATGTCTATTATGAAATTCAGATATTAAATCATAGATTTGCTGGCATCTGACCATCTTGGTGCCATCATCTATGATGGTAAAATTACCTTGCAGTTTCTAAGTTCTCCTCTTTTTACATATGGATATCTTTAATATACTCACGCAAATATTTTTGTTATCAAAAATGATGTTTACTGTATATGCATGGCCTAAAAATCTACCAATAAACCTTCCCATGAATAAAAGAGGAAAATCCTGGATTCTTCCTTACTCTTTTGGGCCCCTCTGACCAACAACGCTAAACCTCAATGCTTATTTTGATAACCATCGATAATATATATATATATATATATATATATATATATATATATATATATATATATATATATATATATATATATATATATATATGTATGTTTATATATATATATATATATATATATATATATATATATATATATATTATATATATATATGCATATATATATATATATATATATATATATATATATATATATATATATATATATATATATATATATATTTACACACATATATAATCAATTTGTGAAGAAAATTAAAATTCACTCATCCATCGTTTAAAGATAAATCTAGAAAGAAAAACAGGTAAATACTTTAAAGAGTTGTTAAACCTCCTTTATTTCTTGAGTGCATAATCAACAAGATCTTGCTACTCAGTGCACACTTGATTTGCTTAAAGATTCTAAGTGAGCGTTATTTTGTCATGCCTCCGTGGCACAATTGGTTAGCGCGTTCGGCTGTTAACCGAAAGGTTGGTGGTTCGAGCCCACCCGGGGGCGGAGCTTTTGATGGTGTCATGATGAGGTTGATTAATGGTCTGATTGTATGATGGGGGGGGGGGGTGACCTTGTCATTCACCTTGCATGTGTAGAAAGATGATATAGTATTAGATGAGAAAAGAAATTGGAGAACTTGGCAAACAAAGGGGGAAATTGAGAGGTTGAGAAAATTGCTAATTATAAAGTGAGGGCAGGAACTCACTGTGACCGTTGTAATGTTGTTCTGCTTCGTTTAATGATTCTTATGATAGATTTATAATTTGTCTCATTAGTTTCATCATTTAATGAATGGTGCATTCCAAAAGAGAATTTGAAGGTAATGATTGTTGTCTTTTATTAACTTCAGTAATCAATTCATAGATGGCATGTACAAATTAAACCAAATTGACATATTAATTGACATCAGGAATATTCTAGGGACTATTACCACTGGAGATGATTGTCAAATTATCTTATATGGCTACAGTTTAAAGTTCTCCAATATACAGAGGAACAAAGAAATGAGCAAAATATATACATCTATATTTTCCATCAATATATGCAGAAAAATCTACTTAGTGAGATGTAATTATTATTGTTATTATTAATAATGATAATAATATTATTATTATTATTATTATTATTATTATTATTATTATTATTATTACAAGCTAAGCTACAGCCGTAGTTGGAAAGGCAAGATGCAATAAGTTCAAGGGCTCTAACAGGGAAAAATAGCCTAGTGAGGCAAGGAAATAAGGAAACATCAAGTTTTGAAGTGTATCTAAATCAACACACGTCTGTAACAAGGAAACAAGTATATTATGAACTTTTTCAGTGTTCATATTATTTCTATAAATCATGTGAATGAAAGATAAAATGTCAAGCCTCCGTGGCACAATCGGTTAGCGCGTTCGGCTGTTAACCGAAAGGTTGGTGGTTCGAGCCCACCCGGGGGCGGTAGCTTTTAAAGACTATCCTATGAGGTGGAGGTTTACAAGTACAGAGTCGTCTCAGTGTAGCCATATTGTAATTGCCATATTAGGGAAATCCATTGTATAGAAGACGTTGGAACGTATTTAAAGGGAATGTTGAGAACTTTGGAAGGACACAAGATGAAATGAAAATACCGCTGACACTCATCTTGCTCTGCTCATAGCTTAAATCAATCAATGATCCCCTCCTCTTCATTTGAAAGAGAAAAAATCCTGGATTCATCTTTACTCTTTGGGTCCCTTTATCCAACGGCGCCAAACCTCAATATTTATTTTGATAACCAATGCTCATATTTTCTTTAGATATATTCTGGATATATAGCGAAGTAAAGAAGCAAATAGATATAGACGGATATATGAATTCTGGTAGGGTCATATATATATATATATATATATATATATATATATATATATATATATATATATATATATATATATATATATATATATATATATATATATATATATATATGTGTGTGTGTGTGTGTGTGTGTGTGTGTGTGTGTGTGTTTTGAATGACTTTTGGTAAGAGTAATTTTATCCCTGGTAAATTTTTGCGGAAAATTAAAATTCCTCCATCCAAGGTCATCCATGTTTTGAATGTAAAGCGATATAGAAAAATAGGTAAATACAAAACACGTTGATCATTGCCTTCTCCTCTTGTGTGCATATTCATCAAGATCTTGCCAGGCAATGCACACCATATTTGTTTAAAACAACCAAGAGAGACTTAACATGCCATGCCTCCGTGGCACAATCGGTTAGCGCGTTCGGCTGTTAACCGAAAGGTTGGTGGTTCGAGCCCACGCGGAGCTTTTAATGGGGTAAGGATGAAGTTGATTAATGGCCTGATTACCTTGATATTCACCTTGGATACAGGTGCTAAAGAGGGATGATGCAGCATAAGGTAGACATAATAGTAATTAGTTGAGAAAACAAAACTGGAGAAATTGGCTATGAAAGGGAAAAATTTTGAGGTGGAGAAAATGGCCAATTATAAATTGAGGACAGGAACTCAATGTGACTGTTATAATATTGCTCTGCACCCTGATTCTTATGATAAATTTATCTGTCTGCTAATTCATTTTTCATTCAATGAAGGGTGCATTCCAAAAGAGAATTTGAAGATAATGATTGTTGTCTGATATTAACTTCAGTAGTCAATTTATAGATGGCATGTCCAGATTAAACCAAATTGACATATTAATTGACATCAGGAATATTCTAGGGACTATTACCACTGAAGAGGGTTGTCAAATTACTTTATAAGGCTAGAGTTTAAATTTCTCCAATATACAGAGGAACAAAGAAGTAAACAAAATATATACATCTATATTTTTCATCAATCTATGCAGAAAAATCTACTTAATGGGACGTAACATCAAATTTTGAAGTCTATCTAATTAGCATACCTCTGTAACAAGAAAACAAGTTTGTTATAAACTCCCTATTCAATGCTTATATTATTTCTATAAATAATCTGAATGAAAGGAAGTGTGCTAATCCTCCATGGCACAATCGGTTAGCGCGTTCGGCTGTTAACCGAAAGGTTGGTGGTTCGAGCCCCTCCCTGGGTGGTAGCTTATAAAGACTACGTAATGAGGTGGAAGTTTACAAGTTATAGTTGTTAATTGAGTCGTCTTAGTGAAGCCATATTGTAGATGCCATATAAGGGATATTCTTTTATAGAGGACTTTGGAATGTATTTAAAGGGAATGCGTAGAACTTGGAAAGGACACAAGATAAAATGAAAATGACACTCTTGTTATATTCATAGCATAACCCTGTCCTCTTCAAATGAAAGAGAAAAAAATTCTGGATTATTCCTTACTCTTTGGGTCCCTTTATCCAATGATGCCAAGACTAAATATTTTATTTTGATAACCAATGCTAATATTTCCTTTAAATATATTCTGGATAAATAGCCAAATAAAGAAGCAAACGGATATACACGGATACCTAAATTCCTGTGAGGTCAGTCGCATAATTACTTATAAATAGATTTTTATATAGATATACAAACACAGATATATATATATATATATAAATATATATATATATATATATATATATATATATATATATATATATATATATATATATATATATATATATATATATATATATATTTACGAATATGTATGTATGTATGTATGTGTGTGTTTGTGTGTGAGTATTGAATGACATTTATCTAGAGTAATTTTTATTTTTGGTGAATTGTGACATCCATGGTCATTCATGTTTTAAATGTAAATCTAGATAGAAGAATGGGTAAATAGGAAAGAGTTGATCATTGCCTTCTCCCCTTATATGCATATTCATTAATGTCTTGCTAACCAATGTACACCCGATTTGTTTAAAACATCTTAGTGAGGCTCATTGTGCCAAGCCTCCGTGGCACAATCGGTTAGCGTGTTCGGCTGTTTACCGAAAGGTTGGTGGTTCGAGCCCACCCGGAAGCGGAGCTTTTAATGGTGATAGGATGAGGTTGATTAATGGTCTGATTATATGGCGGTGACCTTGACCTTCACCTTGGATACAGGTGCTAATGAGGGATGATACAACAAGAGAAATTGGTGAAGAAAGGGAAAAATTCAGATGTTGAGAAAATGTTTAATTATAAAATGAGGACAGGATCTCAGTGTGACCGTTGAAATGTAGTTCTGCATCTTTTTATGATAAATTTACCATTTTGCTAATTCATTTAATGAATTGTGCATTCCAAAAGAGAATTTGAAGATAATGATTTTTGACCGATTTTTTATCAATTCAAATTAAAACAAATTCACATATTAATTAACATCAGGAATATTCTTGAGGCCATCATCACTGAAGATGATTGTCAAATTATCTTATATGGTTGCATTTTAAACTTATCCAATATACAAAGGAACAAAGGAGTAAAAAAATATATATATTATATTTTTCATCAATCTATGCAGAAAAATCTACTTAATGAGACGTAACATCAAATATTGAAGTGTTTCTAAATCAACACACATCTGTGACTAGAAAACAAGTTTATTATGAACTCCCTATTCAATGTTTATATGATTTCTATAAATGATTTGAATGAAATGTATTGTGCCAAGCCTCCGTGGCACAATCGGTTAGCGCGTTCGGCTGTTAACCGAAAGGTTGGTGGTTCGAGCCCACCCGGGGGCGGTAACTTTTAAAGACTATCTAATAAGCTTGCTTGTTAGTTAGATTGTCCAGCCTTGTGCAAGACACGGGCTCTTGCGTTGGCAGGTTTACAAGTTATAGTTGTTAATTGAACAGTCGTTTCATTGTAGCCATATTGTAGTTGCCATATCAGGGATATCTATTGTATAGAGGACTTTTGAATGTATTAAAGGGAATGTTGAGAGCAAATGAAAATACTGGTGATACTCTTGTTGCTATGTTCATAGCATAAACCTCTATCAATCATCCTCTCCTCTCCAAATGAACGAAAAACCAATCTTGGATTCTCCCTAAGGCGTGTTTACACGGCCGAACAGCTCGCCGAGCCCGGTTGTCGAACCTAGTTGTAGAACGGCTCGAAGAGTTTTTAGACAGTACATCGAACCTCAGTGTGCCTCGTGCTAAAACAACGTCTCTCGACCAGGACGATTTGATAGCCATTGCTCTAGCAGTGGCATTAAGAAGGAAAAAAAAGAGATCAAAGTGGACGAAGGATTAGCTACTAAAAAGAGAGAAATTTTCACACACCAAATTGCTTGTTGCTTTAAAATTAGAGCCAGATGACTGGTGCAATTATTTGCGTATGGATGAAGACACGTACATTGATGTACTGAATCGTGTCAGCCCTTTCATTACTTATGAAGATACAACTATTAGGAACGCCATAATTCCACATGGAAGACCAAGTGTCACTTGACACTATTTAGCAACAGGGAGGGCACTTAATGATCTAAAATATTCTGCCATCATTTCCACCAGCTCTTTGTCATCTATCATACCAGACACATGTGCTGGTATCTACAAGGTCCTTCACTAAGACTATCTAATGGAGTTTATTTTCTTCGTCACGGCGTCTCGTGTGCAGTGAAACTCGGGTTCTTTCAATGTTTTATGCAGAGCCGCTATTCCTTTGTTTCTGGCTATTTTATTGGAATAGACTTTTGATTTAACTTTCCATAAAGCTGGATGAGCCCGATATGCATGTATGAAAACAAGTACGACTTCCTTCACATTCTTGCTTTCATTAATGGCAGCAATTATTCATTTCTTTGATGATGTTTCCTCTAGCAGGTATAAATAACAACTGAGGTTCGATGCTCGACACCTGTTCACACGCTCACACTGTTCGTCAAACAATGTAGCTCCGCCCACAAAAGTCAAGATGAGCCTGATTTTCATCGAGCCGTTCGACGAGCGCGCTCGGCAACCAAATAGCCCGTTTACATGCTCGAACATCAATTCAAACACAGGGTTGTCGACCCAGGCTCGACAAGCTGTTCGGCCGTGTAAACCCCGCTTTACTCTTTGGGTCCTTTTATTCAACGGCGCTATACCTCAATATTTATTTTGATAACCAATGCTAATATTTTCTTTAGGTATATTCTGGATAAAAAGCCATATAAAGAAGCAAACAGATATAGACGTATACCTGAATTCTGGTGAGGTCAGTCACGTAATTACTTATAAATAGATTTTTA
Source organism: Palaemon carinicauda (assembly GCF_036898095.1). Lineage (NCBI taxonomy): Eukaryota > Metazoa > Arthropoda > Malacostraca > Decapoda > Palaemonidae > Palaemon > Palaemon carinicauda. The sequence goes on along the minus strand of NC_090751.1, from coordinate 28,403,305 downwards.
TATATAGACATACAAACACACAGATATATATATATATATATATATATATATATATATATATATATATATATATATATATATATATATATATATATATATATTTATATATATATGTATGAGTGCATTTGTGTGTGTGTTTAGTGGATGACATTTAGCTAGAGTACATTTTTTTTGGTAAATTTGTGAGAAAAATTAAAATTCCGGCATCCATGGTCATTCATGTTTTAGTTGTAAATCTAGGTAGAAGAATAGGTAAATAGGAAATAGAGTTGATCATTGCCTTCTCCCCTTATATGCATATTCATTAATGTCTTGCTAACCAATGTACACCCGATTTGTTTAAAACATCTTAGTGAGACTCATTGTGTCAAGCCTCCGTGGCACAATCGGTTAGCGCGTTCGGCTGTTAACCGAAAGGTTGGTGGTTCGAGCCCACCCGGGGGCGGAGCTTTTAATGGTGACATGATTAGGTTGATTAATGGTCTGATTGAATGTGGGTGACCTCCACCTTCACCTTGGATACAGGTGCTAATGAGAGATGATACAGCATATGGTTGACGGAATAGTAATTAGATGACAAGAGAAATTGTAAAAATTGGTGAAGAAAGGGAAAAATTCAGAGGTTGAGAAAATGATTAATTATAAAGTGAGGACAGGAACTCAGTGTGAAATGTAGTTCTGTATCTTTTTATGATAAATTTACCATTTTGTTAATTCATTTTTTCATTTAATGAATGGTGCTTTCCAAAAGAGAATTTGAAGATAAGGATTTTTGTCTGATATTAACTTCAGTGATCAATTCATGGATATCATGTACAAATTAAAACAAATCATATGTTAATTATCATCAGGAATATTCTTGAGGCCATCATCACCGAAGATGATTGTCAAATTGCCTTATATGGTTACAATTTAAAGTTATCTAATATACAAAGGAACAAAGAAGTGAAAAAATATATAAATCTATATTATTCGTCAATGTATGCAGAAAAATCTACTTAATGGGATGTAACATCAAGTTCTGAAGTTTATCTAAATCAACAAACGTTTGTAACAAGAAAACGAGTTTATTATTAACTCCCTATTCAATGTTAAATTATTTCTGTAAATTATCTGAACGAAATGTGATTTGCCAAGCCTCCGTGGCACAATTGGTTAGCGCGTTCGGCTGTTAACCGAAAGGTTGGTGGTTCGAGCCCACCCGGGGGCGGTAGCTTTTAATGGTGGCATGATGAGGTTGATTAATGGTCTCAATATATGGCAGTGACCTTGACCTTCACTTCACCTTGGATACAGGTGCTATTGAGGGATGATACAGCATAAGGTAGACAGAATAATAATTAGACAAGAAAAGGAATTGGAGAAATTGCCCAAGAAAGGGAAAATATTGGAGGTGGAGAAAATGTCCGTTGATGTTGTTCTGTATTATTCAATGATTCTTATGATACATTTATCATTTTTCTCATTCATTTCTTCACTTAATGAATGGTGCATTCTGAAAGAGATTTTGATGATAATTAATGTTGTCTGGTATTAGAATTAGTTCATAGATGTTGGGAACAAATTAAACCAAATTGACATATTAAGTGACATCAGGAATATTCTAGGGACTATTACCACTGAAGATGATTGTCAAATTACCTTATATGGCTAAAGTTTAAAGTTCTTCAATATACAGAGGAACAAAGAAGTGAACAAAATATATACATCTATATTTTTCATCAATCTAGGCAGAAAAATCTACTTTATAGGACGTAACATCAAATTTTGAAGTCTATCTAAATCAACACACATCTGTAACAAGAAAAGTTTGTTATGAACTCCCTATTCAATGTTTATATTATTTCTATAAATGATCTGAATGACAGGTATTGCGCCAAGCCTCCGTGGCACAATCGGTTAGCGCGTTCGGCTGTTAACCGAAAGGTTGGTGGTTCGAGCCCACCCGGGGGCGGTAGCTTTTAAAGACTATTTAATAAGCTTGCTTGGTTGTTAGATTGTCCAGCCTTGTGCTGGACACGGGCTCTTGCATTGGCAGCCTGTAGTAGGTGGAGGTTTACAAGTTATAGTTGTTAATTGAACAGTAGTTTCATTGTAGCCATATTGTAGTTGCCATATCAGGGATATCTATTGTATAGCGGACTTCTGAATGTATTAAAGGGAATGTTGAGAGCAAATGAAAATACCGGTGACACTCTTGGTGCTATGTTCAGAGCATAAACCTCTATCAATCATCCTCTCCTCTCCAAATGAACGAAAAACAAATCTTGGATTCTCCCTTACTCTTTGGGTCCCTTTATCCAACGGCGCCAAACCTCAATATTTATTTTGATAACCAATGCTAATATTTTCTTTAGACATATTCTGGATAAATAGCCAAATAAAGAAACAAACAGATATAGACGTATACATGAATTCTGGTGAGGCCAGTCACGTAATTAATTATAAATAGATTTTTATGTATAGATATACAAACACACACACACACACACACGTAATTAATTATAAATAGATTTTTATGTATAGATATACAAACACACACACACACACACACACACACACACACACACACACACACATATATATATATATATATATATATATATATATATATATATATATATATATATATATATATATATATATATATATGTGTGTGTGTGTGTGTGTGTGTGTGTGTGTGTGTGTGTGTATTGGATGATATTTAGCTAGAGTACATTTTCTTTGGTAAATTTGTGAGGAAAATTAAAATTCTGATATCCATGGTCATCCATATTTTAAGTATAAATCTAGATGGAAGAATGGGTAAATAGGAAATAGAGTTGATCATTGCCTTCTCCCCTTATATGCATATTCATTAATATCTTGCTAACCAATGTACACCCGATTTGTTTAAAACATCTTAGTGAGACTTATCATTCCAAGCCTCCGTGGCACAATTGTTTAGCGCGTTCGGCTGTTAACCGAAAGGTTGGTGGTTCGACCCCACCCGGGGGCGGAGCTTTTAATGGTGGCATGATGAGGTTGATTAATGGTCTGCTTATGTGGCGGTGACCTTGACCTTGACCTTGGATACAGGTGCTAATGAGGGATATCAGCATATGGTAGACGGAATAGTAATTAGATGACAAGAGAAATTGGTGAAGAAAGGGCAAAATTCAGATGTTGAGAAAATGATTGATTATAAAGTGAGGACAGGAACTCAGTTTGATCGTTGAAATGTAGTTCTGTATCTTTTTATGATAAATTTACCACTTTGCTAATTCATTTTTTCATTTAATGAATGGTGCATTCCAAAAGAGAATTTGAATATAAGGATTTTTGTCTGATATTAACTTCAGTGATCAATTCATGGATGTCATGTACAAATTAAAACAAATCATATGTTAATTAACTTTAGGAATATTCTTGAGGTTCTGAAGTTTATCTAAATCAACAAACGTTTGTAACAAGAAAACGAGTTTATTATTAACTCCCTATTCAATGTTTATATGATTTCTATAAATGATCTGAATGAAATGTTTTGTGCCAAGCCTCCGTGGCACAATCGGTTAGCGCGTTCGGCTGTTAACCGAAAGGTTGGTGGTTCGAGCCCACCCGGGGGCGGTAACTTTTAAAGACTACCTAATGAGGTGGAAGTTTACAAGTTATCGTCTTTAAGATAACTGTCGTGTCTGTGTAGCCAAACCTCAATATTTATTCTGATAACTAATGCTCATATCTTCTTTAAAGATCATCGGATAAATGGCCAAATAAAGAAACAAACAGATATAAACGGATGCATGAATTTTGGTAGTCATTCACATATTACTTATAACTAGAAGATTTTTATATATAGACACACACCTATATATATATATATATATATATATATATATATATATATATATATATATATATATATATATATATATATATATATATATTTGTGTGTGTGTGTGTGTGTGTGTGTGTGTGTATTGAATGCCATTTAGTAAGAGTAAATTTTTCTTTGGTAAATTTGTGAAGAAAATTAAAATTCCTACATCCATGGCCATCCATTGTTTTAAATGTAAAGCTTGATAGAAGAATAGTTAAATACAAAATAGAATTGATCATTTTCTTCTCCTCGTGTGTGCATATGCATCAAGGTGATAGTAGTTGATGTACACCCGATTTGGTTAAAATATCTAAGTGAGTTGGTGAATAGTATGCCTTCGTGGCACAATCGGTTAGCGCGTTCGGCTGTTAACCGAAAGGTTGGTGGTTCGAGCCCACCCGGGGGAGGTAGCTTTTAATGGTGGCATGATGAGGTTGATTAATGGTCTGATTGAATGTGGGTGACCTTGACATTCACCTAGGATACAGGTACAGGTGCTGTTGATGGATGATACAGCGTAAGGTAGACAGAATAGTAATTAGATGAGGAAAGGAATTGCCCAAGAAAGGGAAAAAATTAGAGGTCGAGAAAATGTCGGTTGTAGTTGTTCTGGATTATTTAACGATTCTTATGATACATTTATCATTTATCTCATTAATTTCTACACTTAATGAATGGTGCATTCTGAAAGAGATTCACATATTAATTGACATCTGGAATATTCTTTAGGCTATCATCACTGAAGATGATTGTCAAATTGTCTTATAATGCTGCAGTTTAAAGTTATCTTATATACACCCAGCAACAAAACCGGTGTCGCCTGGCCAGACCTGACTTGGAGAGATCATGCCCCTCTTGCCCTGAAAGGTGGCCGACGTTAAACACCCGAGACATCGTTAGGATAGTTCGAATGTGAGGAGGAGGGAAATTACCGATATCACTCAAAGAAATGCGATGAAGAGAGAGAACTTTTTTATTCTTTTAAGAAATGTAATCTAAAATTATTTCGAAACTAAATCATCAAAAGATTTTATCATAACTTTTTATTTGAAATTTCCTATCCTATTTGTATATAAAATTTTCTTGAATAATATTGGAACTGACTATTCATATTATTATTCATAACACAGAAATATCCCTAGTTTGCATTTTCTTAAGCAATTCCTCTCTCTCTCTCTCTCTCTCTCTCTCTCTCTCTCTCTCTCTCTCTCTCTCTCTCTCTCTCTCTCTCTCTCTCTCTCTCTCCACATAATTTACACACTGTGGCATACGTATTATATGTAGTGGCTAATAATGTATCGTTTCAAATAGCACCTATTGGGTCACCAATCATTAATGATTAATAAGTGGCCTTTGTTCAAAATTTCGAAAGTAATGAGGTTTAAGGGTTTAGTTGTTAATTTCAGTGTTTTCCTTTGATTTTGATCATGAGCCACGAAGCTCGATGTGGTTGGGGTCAGCTTTTTTCACGGGCTACTTGGCTCAAGCCCTCTTAGAGAAAATAGTATTATTTGTTATATCAATTATATTAGTTTAAGGTTGGAGATTTAAAATGCATCATCAGTTAACATAACCTTTATTGTTTCAGAAGTGATTGGTGAAAATAAAATATGTGAAATGACATGCAATGAAAGTTTATTGGTGCATTTTCATAGTGATGATGTGGTATATAGGATGTAGGGTATAAAAAACAAATAGTTTACTCAAATTATCTGGTTCGGCGTCAATAACCTTAGATGTCAGGATGACAAAAAACTCGTAATCAATCAGTCAATCAATCAAATTATCTGGGCAAGTCACTCACTTCCAAGCGAACCCCCTTCCCTGGTGACGATTGCTCAATGCTCAAAGGTCCGAGTCTAGCTGGTTTCACCCTTCCCAAGGAAAATGGAAATATTTCCTTAGCATTGAGTATTCGTATTATTACGATTTTATTTGTCGTTTCATGTCCTGATGTTCAACACCTTAAAAGCGTTCCCCGGTAGGCTCTTCAAGAAATCCATTACTCTCGGTATTTGTTCAATCAGTCGTTCGCATTTTACATCATTATCTATAGTTTTGATGTAATTTTAAACACCTGGAAAGCAAAATGTATGAAATATTGTCATCTTAGTATTTTGTTTTTTCATTTACTAAAAAACTTCCACAAGAAGGATCTTATCATAACTGTGAGACCTTTAAACCTCAAACATTGGGGGTGGGGGTAGAAGGATATAACTATGTGGGGGTTAAAGATGATGGTGGAGGGGTGGCAATTGAGTGATCTTAATGTATGGCTTGACGAGGTTTGCTTATTAACATTTATGAATTGATGATGATGATGGTAATACCCCTATTGATAGCATTTAATATCAATGATTCCAACTTGCAATGAAAACGGGCATATATCGTTCTAACATTGTTTTTAGGTGGTCATTGAACATCTTTGGAACATGGGATCTTCACCCGAAAGAAATACAATTCTAACACCAACTTGCAAAATAGTTAGCGGTCTTGTGTGATCCTTGGGAACATCCATATAATAGAAAATATTGGATACAGGTAATATATATATATATATATATATATATATATATATATATATATATATATATATATATATATATATATATACAGAGAGAGAGAGAGAGAGAGAGAGAGAGAGAGAGAGAGAGAGAGAGAGAGAGAGAGAGAGAGAGAGAGAGAGAGAGAGCAGCTGCTAGAATAATGCAAACAAAGGATAGCCTATATGATTCCCACGTATATTAATTGGAATAGTCAGTTCCCACAATATTTAAGGATGTTTCTTATAGAAATGTAATAAGGAATTCAAATACATCGGTGTGATTATATTTTTCGATAACTATTCTCGAAAATGATTGCATTTCTTAAAAGAATAAGATATAAGACCTCTCTATCTCTTTCATATATATATATATATATATATATATATATATATATATATATATATATATATATATATATATATATATATATATATATATATATATATACACACAAGTTTATTACAAGTCTATCGTACATATTCCTGTCGAATTCAGGAATCTGTTCTTAGACTTGAAAGCAACCCTTCTCCACTATGATAGCTGATAAGTGAGTTTGCAACACGTAGTTATTTATCATGAATCTATATCAATAACAACGTGTTGCAAACACTATTCAGCTATCATAATGGAGATGAGTTTATTTAAAATCTAAGAACAGATTCCTGAATTCGACAGGAATATGTACGGTAGACTTGTAATAAACTTGTATTTGTCTTGATAGCATGATTGGTTACAGTCTCTGCAAGCATAGTTTCGGCTAAGAGGCATAGATTTGAATTTCTGCCCAGCCAGAAGCTGTTGTCATTAATGAATTTCTAGTGGATATTCACTCCCAAAGATAGAATTCGATATCAAATGGTATTGCGGTTGATATTTACATTAATTAAAATCAAGAGTGTTAGTCATATATATATATATATATATATATATATATATATATATATATATATATATATATATATATATATATTTACTTGCCAGGTTACAACCCTATTTGTGTCCGATCTATCGGAGTCTAGACATGGATGGCTATACAGTATATGAAAGTTTGGGACTCACTGACGGGTGTTAAGTAGCAGGAGCCTGCATGGTGAGGAGTAGGTATGCTGGCTGTTTAGTTCATCACTCACCTGGTGAAGCGGGGTCATTCCATTCATAAAGAATACCTAAAGTATATGCCATATTTAATTATAGTACCTCTTTGGCCCACATTTTGAGGTTCCTTACCTCTAGCATCAGGGGTTTTTTGACCTCTTATTTTGAGGTGCCTTACTCCTAGCATTTGAGGTTCTTTGACCTCTATTTTGAGGTGCCTTATCTATAGTTCTTCTTCTTCTTTGTCTGCATCTTTTCCCACTTCTATGTGGGGTCGATGTTCTGGTCAGCTTTTTTCATCTACCTCTCTCCCAAGGTCTATAGAATACTCTATAGACCTTGCTCTCTCCCACACTTCATCACCGGTTAATCCCTTTGATCGAAGGTCATCTTTGATACAGTCCATCCACCTTCGCTTTGGTCTCCCTCTCCCTCCTGTTCCCTGTACCTCCATTTCCATCACTCTCTTCCCAATATACTGTTCATCTCTTCTCATGACATGACCATACCACCTCAGTCTCCTTTCTTGGATCTTATCTGATAGTTTTCTAACTCATGTGGTAATTACCTCATTCCGTATCTTATCTCTGCTTGTCACCCCACACATCCATCTCAACATTCTCATCTCTGCCACATCCAGCATTAGGGGCTTTTGTACCTCTAATTTAGGTGCTTTAACTTTAACTTTATGACTATATTTTTAGGTTCCTTCTCTCTAGCATTAGGGGCTTTTTGACCTCTATTTTTTGGTGCCTTATCTCTAGCATTAGTTGCTTTTTTACCTCTATTTTTAGGTGCCTTATCTCTAGCACTAGGGGCGTTTTTACCTCTATTTTGAGGTGCCTTATCTCTAGCATTAGGGGCTTTTTTACCTCTATTTTGAGGTGTCTTATCTCTAGCATTAGGGGCTTCTTTACATCTATTTTTAGGTGCCTTAACTTAAGCTTTACGGGATTTATGGCCTCTATTTCAAGGTGCCTTATCTCTAGCATTAGGGGCTTTTTGACCTAATATTTTGAGGGGCCTTATCTCTAGCTTTAGGGGCTTTTTTACCTCTTATTTTAAGGTGCCGTATCTCTAGCATTAGGGTCTTTTTTACCTCTTATTTTGAGGTGCTTATCTCTAGCATTAGGAGCTTTTTACCTCTATTTTCAGGAGCCTAATCTATAGCGTTAGGGGCTTTTTAACTTCTGATTTTGAGGTGCCCTATCTCTAGCATTAAGGTTTTTTTTACCACTATTTTAAGGTGCCTTATTTCTAGCATTAGGGGCTTTTTTACCTCTATTTTTAGGTGCCCTATCTCTAACATTAGGGGCTTTTTTACCTCTATTTTAGGCGACTTATCTCTAGGATTAGGGGCTTTTTGACCTCTGTTTTGAGGTACCTTATCTCTAGCGTTAGGGACTTTATGACCTCTATTTTAAGGTGCCTTATCTCTAGCATTAGGGACTTTTTGACCTCTGATTTTGAGGTGTCAGGTGCCTTATCTCTAACATTAGGGGATTTTTTACCTTTATTTTGAGGTGCCTTGACTCTAGCATTAGGGGCTTTTGACCTCTATATTTAGGAGCCTTATATAAAGCATTAGGGGCTTTTTGACCTTCATTTTGAGGTGCATTACTTCTAGCATTAGAGGCTCTTTGATCTCTTTTCTTAGGTGCCTTATTTATAGCATTAGGGGCTTTTTTTACCTTGATTTTGAGGTGTATTACTTCTAGCATTAGAAGTTCATGACCTCTATTTTTAGGTGCCTTATAGCATTAGGGTTTTTTTTTTTTTTACCTCAATTTTGAAGAGCATTCCTTCAAGCATTAGAGGCTCCTTGACCTCTACTTTTAGGTGCCTTATTTATAATTTTTGGGGGCTTTTTTACCTCGATTTTTAGGAGCCTTATATATAGTATGAGGGGTTTTTGGACCTCGATTTTGAGGTGTATTACTTCTAGCATTAGAAGCTCATGACCTCTATTTTTAGGTGCCTTATTTATAGAATTAGGGTTTTTTTTACCTCGATTTTTAGGAGCCCTATATATAGCATTAGTGGCTTTTTGACTTCGATTTTGAGGTGTATTACTTCTAGCATTAGAGGTTCTTTGACCTCTATTTTTAAGTGCCTTATTTATAGCATTAGGAGCTTTTTTTACCTCTATATTTAGGAGCCTTATATATAGCATTAGGACCCTTTTTACCTCGATTTTGAGGTGTATTACTTCTAGCATTAGAGGATCCTTGACCTATATTTTAGGTGCCTTATAGCATTAGGGGCTTTTTTACCTCGATTTTGAGGTGCATTACTTCTAGTATTAGAGGCTCTTTGGTATGTCTTTTTAGGTTCCTTATTTATAGCATTAGGGGCTTTTTTACCTTGATTTTAAGGGGCATTGCTTTTAGCATTAGAGGCTCTTTGGCCTCTCTTTTTAGGTGCCTTATTTATAGCATTAGGGGCTTTTTGACCTTGATTTTGAAGTGCATTGCTTGTAGCATTAGAGGCTCTTTGACCTCTCTTTTTAGGTGCATTATTTATAGCATTAGGGGCTTTTTGACCTTGATTTTGAAGTGCATTGCTTGTAGCATTAGAGGCTCCTTGACCTCTCTTTTTAGGTGCATTATTTATAGCATCAGGGGCTTTTTGACCTTGATTTTGAAGTGCATTGCTTGTAGCATTAGAGGCTCTTTGGCCTCTCTTTTTAGGTGCATTATTTATAGCATTAGGGGCTTTTTGACCTTGATTTTGAAGTTCATTGCTTGTAGCATTAGAGGCTCCTTGACCTCTCTTTTTAGGTTCCTTATTTATAGCATTAGGGGCTTTTTTACCTTGATTTTGAAGTGCATTGCTTTTAGCATTAGAGGCTCTTTGACCTCTCTTTTTAGGTCATTATTTATAGCATTAGGGGCTTTTTGACCTTGATTTTGAAGTGCATTGCTTGTAGCATTAGAGGCTCCTTGACCTCTCTTTTTAGGTGCCTTATTTATAGCATTAGGGGCTTTTTGACCTTGATTTTGAAGTGCATTGCTTGTAGCATTAGAGGCTCCTTGACCTCTCTTTTTAGGTGCATTATTTATAGCATTAGGGGCTTTTTGACCTTGATTTTGAAGTGCATTGCTTGTAGCATTAGAGGCTCCTTGACCTCTCTTTTTAGGTTCCTTATTTATAGCATTAGGGGCTTTTTTACCTTGATTTTAAGGGGCATTGCTTTTAGCATTAGAGGCTCTTTGGCTTCTCTTTTTAGGTGCCTTATTTATAGCAATAGGGGCTTTTTTACCTTGATTTTAAGGGGCATTGCTTGTAGCATTAGAGGCTCTTTGACCTCTCTTTTTAGGTGCCTTATTTATAGCATTAGGGGCTTTTTGACCTTGATTTTGAAGTGCATTGCTTGTAGCATTAGAGGCTCCTTGACCTCTCTTTTTAGGTGCATTATTTATAGCATCAGGGGCTTTTTGACCTTGATTTTGAAGTGCATTGCTTGTAGCATTAGAGGCTCTTTGACCTCTCTTTTTAGGTGCATTATTTATAGCATTAGGGGCTTTTTGACCTTGATTTTGAAGTTCATTGCTTGTAGCATTAGAGGCTCCTTGACCTCTCTTTTTAGGTTCCTTATTTATAGCATTAGGGGCTTCTTTACCTTGATTTTAAGGGGCATTGCTTTTAGCATTAGAGGCTCTTTGGCCTCTCTTTTTAGGTGCCTTATTTATAGCATTAGGGGCTTTTTGACCTTGATTTTGAAGTGCATTGCTTTTAGCATTAGAGGCTCTTTGACCTCTCTTTTTAGGTCATTATTTATAGCATTAGGGGCTTTTTGACCTTGATTTTGAAGTGCATTGCTTGTAGCATTAGAGGCTCCTTGACCTCTCTTTTTAGGTGCATTATTTATAGCATTAGGGGCTTTTTGACCTTGATTTTGAAGTGCATTGCTTTTAGCATTAGAGGCTCTTTGACCTCTCTTTTTAGGTGCATTATTTATAGCATTAGGGGCTTTTTGACCTTGATTTTAAGGGGCATTGCTTGTAGCATTAGAGGCTCCTTGACCTCTCTTTTTAGGTTCCTTATTTATAGCATTAGGGGCTTTTTTACCTTGATTTGAAGGGGCATTGCTTTTAGCATTAGAGGCTCTTTGGCCTCTCTTTTTAAGTGCCTTATTTATAGCATTAGGGGCTTTTTTACCTTGATTTTGAAGTGCATTGCTTGTAGCATTAGAGGCTCTTTGACCTCTCTTTTTAGGTGCATTATTTATAGCATTAGGGGCTTTTTGACCTTGATTTTGAAGTGCATTGCTTGTAGCATTAGAGGCTCCTTGACCTCTCCTTTTAGGTGCCTTATTTATAGCATTAGGGGTTTTTTTACCTTGATTTTGAAGTGCATTGCTTTTAGCATTAGAGGCTCTTTGACCTCTCTTTTTAGGTGCATTATTTATAGCATTAGGGGCTTTTTGACCTTGATTTTAAGGGGCATTGCTTTTAGCATTAGAGGCTCTTTGGCTTCTCTTTTTAGGTGCCTTATTTATAGCATTAGGGGCTTTTTGACCTTGATTTTGAAGTGCATTGCTTGTAGCATTAGAGGCTCCTTGACCTCTCTTTTTAGGTGCATTATTTATAGCATCAGGGGCTTTTTGACCTTGATTTTGAAGTGCATTGCTTGTAGCATTAGAGGCTCTTTGACCTCTCTTTTTAGGTGCATTATTTATAGCATCAGGGGCTTTTTGACCTTGATTTTGAAGTGCATTGCTTGTAGCATTAGAGGCTCTTTGACCTCTCTTTTTAGGTGCATTATTTATAGCATTAGGGGCTTTTTGACCTTGATTTTGAAGTGCATTACTTGTAGCATTAGAGGCTCTTTGGCCTCTCTTTTTAGGTGCCTTATTTATAGCATTAGGGGCTTTTTGACCTTGATTTTGAAGTGCATTGCTTGTAGCATTAGAGGCTCTTTGACCTCTCTTTTTAGGTGCATTATTTATAGCATTAGGGGCTTTTTTACCTTGATTTTGAAGTGCATTACTTGTAGCATTAGAGGCTCTTTGGCCTCTCTTTTTAGGTGCCTTATTTATAGCATTAGGGGCTTTTTGACCTTGATTTTGAAGTGCATTGCTTTTAGCATTAGAGGCTCTTTGGCCTCTCTTTTTAGGTGCCTTATTTATAGCATTAGGGGCTTTTTGACCTTGATTTTGAAGTGCATTGCTTTTAGCATTAGAGGCTCTTTGACCTCTCTTTTTAGGTGCCTTATTTATAGCATTACGGGCTTTGTGACCTTGATTTTGAGGGGCATTACTTGGAGCATTAGAGGCTCTTCGACCTCTCTTTTTTGGTGCCTTATTTATAGCATTAGGGGCTTATTGACCTCGATTTTGAGGTGCATTACTTCTAGTATTAGAGGCTCTTTGACCTCTCTTTTTAGGTGCCTTATTTATAGCATTAGGGGCTTTTTTACCTTGATTTTAAGGGGCATTGCTTTTAGCATTAGAGGCTCTTTGACCTCTCTTTTTAGGTGCCTTATTTATAGCATTAGGGACTTATTGACCGCTATTTTGAGGTGCATTACTTTTAGCATTAGAGGCTCTTTGACCTCTTTTTTTTTTTTTTTTTTTTTTGGTGCTTTATTTATGGCATTGGGGGCTTTTTTACCTTGATTTTGAGGTGCATTTGTTTTAGCATTAGAGGCTCTTTCCTTCTTTTTAGGTGCCTTATTTATAGCATTAGGGGCTTTTTGACCTCGATTTTGAGGTGCATTACTTCTAGCATTAGAGGTTTTTTTAACTTTATTTTTAGGTGCCTTATAGCATTAGGAGCTTTTGACCTCTATATTTAGGAGCTTTATATAAAGCATTAGTGGCTTTTTGACCTCGATTTCGAGGTGCTTTATTTCTAGCAATAGAGGCTCTTTGACCTCTATTTTCAGGTGGTTTATTTTAAGTATTATGGGCTTTTTTACCTCTAGTTTTATCTGCCTTATTTCTAGCATTAAGGTTTTTTTTACCTCTATTTTGAGGTGCATTATTTGTAGCATTAATGGTTTTTTTTTACCTCTATTTTGAGGTGCCTTATTTCTTGCTTTAGGGACTTTTTGTACCTCTATTTCAAGGTGATTTACCTCTAGCATTAAAGGCTATTTTACGTGTGTGTTTAAAGGCTCTTCGTTGCTGTTCTCTTCTGGCTGTTTTACTTTTTCAAGATCTTTAGTTTTTCGGTTTCCTTTGATATTTCATCTTCCACTTTCCTTAGTTCGTCATTTTCCTTCGAGATTTCATCGTATTCTTTCTTAGTTCGTCAGTTTCCTTCTAGATTTCAAGAGAGATTTCAGTGCCGTGTGTCCTCAGTTCGTCAGATTCCTCATTGAAATTGATGGCATCCATGTCTTTGTCCATCGGGGCGATGGGTAGAGACAGGAATGCAATAAATTTTCTCCGCATACGTCATTGCGCTAAAGTAAACGATCTGGATATGTACTTTCTTCAATGTAGAATTTTGGGACTATCCTTTTGAAGAACCACACGTCTCTCACCGTTTAGTTGAACCATTCTGTCTCCGTCCTTATTTCCTTACTTCCAATAGACTCCAATTATAGGACATCGTTGCAAAAGCCTAAGCAAAGGATCATTCAAGGCGCGTACATTATGTTCTTCAAAGTCCGACAACTTCTGCAGCAACCACCAAAACCAGCTGCAGATGAAAGTGTTCTCAAGAGCCTCCTGTCGATCCTGTAGTTGTAATACACAATTTTCACAGTCAGCTCTCTGTTCCAAATATAGCCATTAACAATGTTCACTGCGTTGCATGCTTAGTTTGAAAAAAGGAGATCAGGTCTTCAGAAGTCATTTGAAGCTCCGGGCAGAGCATGTTCAGAATTGCTCCGGGATGATTCTGTTCTGGAGTCATTCAGAACTGTATGCTAAGTCTACGGCTATGTCTTCTGAAGGCATTTGGAAATCCGGGAAATTTTTCTTCCGAAGCCGTTCAGAGATTCTGTTCTAGGGTCATTCAGAACTCCATGCTAAGCCTATGGCCATTTCTTCTGAAGCCATTCAGAGATCCGTGAAGAATTTTTTCCGAAGCCGTTTAGGAATCGTGAAAAAAACTCTTCTTCTGTTTCAATAAAGCCTAGTAAATCACCATCATCATCATCATCATCATCATCATCATCATAATAATAATAGTAATAATGATAATGATAATGATAATGATTGATAATAATAATATTAGTAATAATAATAATAAACTACATGATTTGATTTATGGATTTGAGTGTGAATGTTCTGAAGTCATTCAACGCTCGGATTTACAATTTGAAGGAAAAGTTAAGAGACTGAATAGGAAGATTAAAAGATAATTATTACTACAATTTATTACTATTATTATTAAGTAACGCCTGCAGCGCACTCGGTGATCGAACTCGGGCGAAGGGTAATTTAAGTTTTCAGCAAACCGCATTGAAATAACCGAAGGCTTCGACTTATTTTTTCGGGTTTGGGATGTAAAACAACCCATTTACGGTACGAATAGATATCAGAGCCGTTCGAAACAGAAAAATACGTCTCGAAAAAACGCATTTCACGAGTACTTCTCTGAAGAATTAATTTTTAGATAATCAATGATGATTTTTCCAATGGAATTATTACTTTCTAAATTTTTTTTTCGAAGGCGTTGGATATTATGTGTATATGTTATGTTTCTACCAATGGTTTATATATTCACACACACACATAAATATATATATATATATATATATATATATATATATATATATATATATATGTATATATATATATATATATATATATATATATATATATATATATATATATATATATATATATCATCTCCTCCTACCCCTATTGACGCAAAGGGTCTCGGTTAGATTTCATTAGTCGTCCTTATCTTGAGCTTTTATTCAATATATCTCCATTCATCATCACTTACTTCACGCTTCATAGGACTCAACCATGTAGGTCTGGGTCTTCCAACTCTTCTAGTGCCTTGTGGAGCCCAGTTTAACGTATATATATATATATATATATATATATATATATATATATATATATATATATATATATATATATATATATATCATATCATCAATCCTTGCACTTCTTTGACTGATATCGGTAATAACTCTCCTCCTCACATTCGAACCATCCTAACGATGTCTTGGTTGTTTAAACTCAGGCCACCTTTCAATCTTTTAGGGCAAGAAGGACATGATGTATCCAAGTAGGGTCTGGTGAGGCGACACCAGTTTTGTTGCTGGGTGTACAAATAAGGAACAGAGGAGTGAACAAAATATATACATTTATATTTTTCAGCAATCTATGCAGCAAATCAAGTTTTGAAGTGTATCTACATCAACACAGTCTGTAATAAGGAAACAAGTTAATTATGAACTTCCTGTTCAATGTTCATATAGTTTCTATAAATCATCTGAACGATAGCATTGAAGCTATGCCTCCGTGGCACAATTGGTTATCGCGTTCGGCTGTTAACCGAAAGGTTGGTGGTTCGAGCCCACCCGGGGGCGGTAGCTTTTAAAGACAAGTTAATGAGGTGGGATTAACAAGTTATAGTTGTTAATGAACAGTCGTCTCAGGTGACTTACGTAGTTGTTAGGGAATCCATTGTAGAGATTCTCCCTTCATCCTTAGTCTTCGTGGTCCTATTGCCCAACGACGCCATACCTCGATATTCATTTTGATAGCCATTGCTAATATTTGCTTTAGTTATCTAATAGCCGAAAAAAAAAATCAGACAGATGGATTCGTGAATTTCGGTGAGGTCATTCACATGATTACTTATAAATCGAAGATATATATATATATATATATATATATATATATATATATATATATATATATATATATATATATATATATATACGTATATATATATATATATATATATATATATATATATATATATATATATATATATGTATATATAGTTGATTGACTTTTAATAAGAGTAAAATCTTCCATGGTTAATTCATGAGGAAAATTAAAATTCCGACATCCATGGTCATCCATGGCGTAAAGTTAAAGCTAGAAAAAAAAAAAATAGGAATACGCTTTACAGAGTTGATCATTCCCATTTAAATCTTACTATGCAATGCACTCCCGACTTCTTTAAAACGTCAAAATGAAGATAGTTTCGTTAAGCCTCCGTGGCACAATTGGTTAGCGCGTTCGGCTGTTAACCGAAAGGTTGGTGGTTCGAGCCCACCCGGGGGCGGTAGCTTTTAATGGTGTCGATATCAGATAAATGTTAGGATTACAGGTTAATCAGGACCGGTTTAAGCAGCTACGTCCGGACAGATAGAGAAGATAGAGTAGGAGTCGTGTTATTGAATGACTGATAAAGTGAAAGTCCGTGGGGGGGGGGGGGGATTCCTTGCTTGGAATAGTAGTTTTAGAATCATGATTTGAGAAGAAGAGAAAAACATTTCAGAAACCGTGTGGAGATGGTTAAAGGTTTTTTTTTTTTTTTTTTTTTTTTTTTTTTTTTTTTTTTTTTATCAAGTTTTCCCCCTGAGAAAATGCCCCCCTAAATCTCGATTAAGTCTATGGCAGCAGGGTGATGGATTGGGTTTGAGGCGAAGGACAAACTGTATCTTCGGCTTTTAGTACTGATGCCTGGCGGTTGATCTTACTAGAATTTGTATGGACCGGCAAGGGTCACTGGCCTTAGTTAGATAGGCACTGCGCATCACGAGGAACTGGCTATCCTTTTATTTATCTAGCCAATGATTTCTCTATGGATTTAGTCAGGGGAAAGAGAAGATGGCAGAATTGGCCCCAGTCCCGGGCGTAGCGGGTTACTAAGAAACTCCCGGTTTTTTTTAAAAGCTCAAGATAGAGACAAACGGCGAAATCTAACCGAGGCCCTTCATGTTAATAGGCGTAGGAGGAGTTGATGATGATGATGATGTTTATGTGTATAAAGTAAAGTAGTGACACTGATACATTGGAAATTTAAAGAGATAAATATTGCCTGACCTGAGTTTATTGATATATTCGAATTGGTAGAAATTAATTTTCCTCTGTGTTGATTGGTGTCTTTCTGTAAATTCGATATTAACGCCCATGATCATGGACAAAGAAAATTGCTGCAACTGTCGAGTGTCAAACAGCTGCAATTTCAGGTTTAATTTGTTGCAACTGTCGACTGTCAAACAGCTGCAATTTCAGGTTTAATTTGTTGCAACTGTCGAGTGTCAAACAGCTGCAATTTCAGGTTTAATTTGTTTGTGTAGTAACGCGCATGACAGTTAAAACACATGTATGATAATATCCATTTCCTAAACACTCATAAATAAGACCTTAAGGTATTTATTTTGATGTTACTTTTCTTGAGATATTTTATTTCGCCTTGTTTCCTTTCCTCACTGGGCTATTTTCCATGTTGAGGCTCCTGGGCTTATGGCACTCTGCTTTTCCAGCTAGGGTTGTTGATTAGCAAGTAAATATATATCTATATCTATCCATATATGTATATATATATACATATATATCTATGAATACATATATATATGTATATATATATATATATATATATATATATATATATATATATATATATATATATATATATATATATATATATACACAGTATATATAAATTATATATACATATATATGTATGTATTTATATATATATATATATATATATATATATATATATATATATATATATATATATATATATATATATATATATATCAAAGTGCAATATAGAACATCTAACTACTATTAAAATCAATATATCATTATTTTGTTGTTACGTATAAAAGTGCAAAACAAAAACTGAATTGATATCTCGGATTTATAAAAATAGTCCCAACTTTCATTGTTATATAGAAAGTATATATTGACGCCCAAACATTTTATACCCAGCATTGCGTAGGTGTTTTTTTGTTTTTGTTTTTATTACTTCATTACGCTGAAAGCAATTATCGCATTTAACCATTTTTTGGTCGCTGTTAGTTTTGAATGATACAGCCAACATTGAATTTTGACCGGTGTTTTTGCGCTGTGGATATTGGCTTGTCAGTTCCGCTTAGCATTTTGGCTGTTCTGTGTTTGGTTTCGGTTTGAAATAATAGTATTTTTGGGGTTGTTTTGTTTGCAATAGTGTGGAATTGTTATTATTGATTTTGCTGTTTTTGTCGTTGATTACTAATTTTATTATTATTATTATTATTATTATTATTATTATTATTATTATTATTATTATTATTATTATTAATAGGCTTTTTGTTATTGAATATATCTTGAAAATAATTAAAAGCAGCAATCTTGATAAAAAAAAATCGTTAAAAGCACCAATCTTGATAAAGAAAAACATCTTTGAAAGCAGAGATCTTGAAGAAAAAAATCGTTAAAAGCAGCAATCTTGATAAAGATAAATATTGTTACAAACAGGAATCTTGATAAAGATGAAAATCGTTAAAAGCAACCATCTTGATAAAGATGAAAATCGTTAAAAGCAGCAATCAATCTTGATAAAGATAAAAAATCGTTAAAAGCAGCAATCTTGATAAAGATAAATATTGTTACAAACAGCAATCTTGATAAATATGAAAATCGTTAAAAGCAGCAATCAATCTTGATAAAGATAAAAATCGTTAAAAGCAGCAATCAATCTTGATAAAGATAAAAATCGTTAAAAGCAACAATCTTGACAAAAGATGAAAATTGTTAAGAGCAGCAATCAATCTTGATATAGATAAAAATCGTTAAAGATAGCAATCAATCTTGATAAAGATGAAAATTGTTAAAAGCAGCAATCTTGGTAAAGATGAAAATCGTTAAAAGCAACAATCTTGATACAGATAAAAATTGTTAAGAGCAGCAATCAATCTTGATAAAGATAAAAATCATTAAAAGCAACAATCTTCACAGAGATAAAAATCGTTAAAAGCAGCAATCAATCTTGATAAAGATGAAAATCGATAAAAGCAACAATCTTGAAAAAGATAAAAATTGTTAAAAGCAGCAATCTTGATAAAGATAAAAATCGTTAAAAGCAATAATCTTGATAAAGATAAAAATTGTTAAGACCAGCAATCAATCTTGATAAAGATAAAAATCATTAAAAGCAACAATCTTGACAAAAATAAAAATTGTTAAAAGCAGCAATCTTGATAAAGATGAAAATCGTTAAAAGCAACAATCTTGATAAAGATAAGAGTCGTTAAAAGCAACACTTTTGACAAAGATAAAAATCGTTAAAAAGCAGCAATTGTGATAAAGTTAAAAATCGTTAAAAGCAACAATCTTGATAAAGATAAAAATCGTCAAAAGCAGCAATCTTGATGAAGATGAAAATCATTAAAAGCTGCAATATTGATAACGATAAAAATCGTTAAAAGCAGCAATCAATTTTGATAAAGATAAAAATCGTTAAAAGCAGCAATCAATCTTGATAGAGATAAAATTATTAAAAACAGCAATATTGATAACGATAAAAATCGTTAAAAGCAGCAATCAATTTTGATCAAGATAAAAATCGTTAAAAGCAGCAATGAATCTTGATAAAGATAGAAATCGTTAAAAGCAGCAATATTGATAACGATAAAAATCGTTAAAAGCAGCAATCAATCATGATAAAGATAAAAATCGTTAAAAGCAGCAATCTTGATGAAGATAGAAAATGGTTAAAAGCAACAATCTTTAAAAAGAAAAAATCGTTAAAAATAAGTCTTGATTAACATAAAAATTGTTAAAAGCTGCAATGTTGATCAAGATAAAGATCGTTAAAAAGCAGCAATTGTGTTAAAGAAAATAATCGTTAAAAGCAGCAATGATGTTAAAGATAAAAATCATTAAAAGCAGCAATCATGATCAATAAAAACAATATTAAGTGTAATAATTTTGATAAAAGTTAAAAATCGTTAAAAGCAGCAATCTTGATAAAGATAAAAGATCGTTAGAAGCAGCAATTTTGATAAAGATAAAAATCGTTAAAAGCAACAATTTTGATAAAGATAAAAATCGATAATAGCAGCAAAGTAAATCTATAGTGAAAATCTATAGTAAAAACAATAATCAAAAGAAATTTTACCGAGGGAAGAAATATTGCTTTTCCTACTAGGGTTGTAGATTAGAAAGTAACAACAACAACAACAACAACAATAATAATAATAATAATAATAATAATAATAATAATAATAACCTGCAAAATGTACATGGCACAAATCAGCCCAAACTCGAAGAGAAGGATAAATGAATTTACCTTTCACTGAATTGCGCGAAATATTTGCATTGAATCACCACTTCCCTTTAATGTATTGCGTGGGCTCGAAGTTCGAAGTCGGTCAAGTGGTTTTTTCTATCGTAGCATTGCATTAATAACAATAATCCCATTGAGCGGTTTTTTTTTTGGCGGCGTTAGGTTTGAATGATAATATCAACTTTGAATTGGAACTTTATTTTTATTCGCTAGAAATTAGCATATGCTTTTTGAGTGTCATTTGGATGAGGTGTTTTTTTCTTTGCAAGAGTTTTTTTTTTGTGCTATTTCAAGTCCTACTTTATTAATATTGATATTTTTTATTGTTATTGTTGTATTATTGATGTGATTGTTATTATCATCACCATTATTATTATTATTATTATTAAAGTAATTGCATGTCTACAAAACTTTTTCCCTATAACAAATATTTAGTTGTAAAATAGTAATTCATAACGGTTTACTTATAATAAGCCTATATCGATTAACATTATCTCAATAAATACAGTGCCCTTGTATGAATGGAAAAAGGAAACAAAAAACCATATGCTTTGAAACATTACAAAGCACATCAGATATTTTGGCATTTGGTGTTTTCACGAAGTGACATGTGGAATGCGGCTGCTAGACTTATGCCTCTTGAGATATAAGAGTAGAATATTTGATTGGAAATAGCATCTGTTAAAAGCTTGTGAATCTTGTATGCAAATGTTGAAAAGCTTGAGGATCAATTGACTGAAATTTCCATAAAATGTCCAAAGGGACACAAATTGGCCAAATATAATGGCATCATCCCTAGCGCGTTTAGTCTGAGTGGTTCCAGGCAAATTATTGGTTCCCGGTATCCGGCCCCCCCCCCCCCTTTTCTCCCTCCTCACCTCTTCGGGGGTAAAGCTTTACCCGAAAGCGCCCACTCGGAGGTGAAGCTGTTCATAGGCTTAAAGGCCGCTCATTAATAGCGGAGGCAAGGGACAGTGACATTGCCCTATCAAGCAGGAAAATGCCCTGGAGACTGACCATATTACATATGGTGAGAGCCCAAGCCCCCTCTCCATCCAAGCTAGCACCAAGGAGGGCCAGGCAATGACTGCTGATGACTCAGCTGATAGACCTATAGGCTCCCCCTAAACCGCCCATTCTTAGCTCACAAGGACGGTGAGGTTGCAACAACCAAATAAATTAGAGAGTTTGAGCTGGACTCGAACCCCTGTCTGGATATTACCAGGCAAGTACGCTACCACCAGGCCACCACAACTCTATTGGGCTTTGACTAAAAAGTTGTCTTATAAATTCAAAGCGCAAGATCAAGGTCGAGCAAAAGGTCGTGAAATAAGCTGCCGCGGCGGAGGTCTGCACTCTACTGAGTGCTCCTCTAGCTTTCTTCTGCTTCCAACTTGCTTTCTTCTGCTTCCAATGTGTAGAGCGCAGACCTCCGCCGCGGCAGCTTATATCTCGACCTTTAGCTCGACCTTGATCTTGCGATTTGAATTTAACATGTATTAATTGGCGTGGATTTTGATACTCTCAAATATGAACCAAGTTTGGAGTCTCTGTGACAACGATTGTCCAAACTTATGGCTGATTACGTGAATTGGACATTTTGTTTGATCGTGACCTTAACCTTTGACCTTGACCTTCCAAAATTTAATTTCCAGCTTTTTACATATCAGTTAATCAATGCAAGTTTTATTACTCTACGGTTAGAATTATGGCCAGGAAGCTATCCACAAACAAACACTCATTCACACAAACAAACACACACACACGGGCAAAAATATAACCTCCTTCCAACTTCGTTGGCGGAGGTAATAATTTTAGAAAGAAGTCTGTTAATGTGAGGTGAAGAGAAATCAAATTGATGGACCGACACTAATTGCTTATACTGATAGGTTAATACTGTATTATGATTATGAGTGATTAGGAATAGTATCATTAAAAAGAAAAACACAAAAACAATGGAGTAATTTGAGAGGAACTAAAGGCCATAAATCAGTGGTTGTTAAACTTTTTTGCCTTGCGCCCCCCTTCTGCATTAAGCATAGTTCCCATTTCCCCCCCCCCTCCCCACCCTTGAAATTTCTGCCAAAGTAGGAAGTATTATTTCAATAAAATAAACATTGTTCATAGAAAATGGGTAAAATCAATATATTATGATGAAACAAAATTAATCCTTTTTCAAACTGTTTTAGCATTATACAGATTACAGTTATTACATTGATAGAAAATACTGGAAAAAGTATAAATTACTGCAAAAATGAACATAATTTTTACTCTTAATACAATCATTCATGGATCATGACCACATCAAAAAATATTACACATCCTCCTTAGTAATTGATTTATCCATATTCATGTAGTATTGTAAAACAAAAGACATCATAATTACTACATTTTGATTTTCATTGTTACTATTTTAACTACTTGCGCCCCCCTTGAAAGCTCCTGGCGCCCCCCAGTTTAAGAATCACTGCTATAAATGATGGAAGGAGAACTTGAAGTTTATTATTGATTGTTTTATTTGTCTGAGGACCTGCTTTAATGACAATTTCATAATAAAAGATTAGATTTGTTTAATAATAAGTTCTAAGGTTTATCAATCTGATCGAAAGTTGGAAGAGATAGCGATAAGCCGATATGAGCTTCGCTTATCAGTGCATGGATTATAGTCCATTTCTTTTAGCGATGCATATTTGCACCGACTCGCAGCGGTGCCCTTTTAGCTCGGAAATGTTTCCGGATCGCTGATTGGTTGGACAAGATAATTCTAACCAATCAGCGATCAGGAAACTTTTCCGAGCTAAAAGGGCACCGCCGCGAGTCGGTGCAAATATGCATCGCTAAAAGAAATGGACTATAGTTGGCAGTGATGACGTAATTCACTATCATATACGTCAATCATTAAATCTAATTATGTAAGCAGATATTGAAACTCAATGTTTAATTGACTATTGATTTTGCATTTTTTTGCTATTGTCAAATTACTTAATGTGGGTATGGTTTTGAAATACCGGGTTGCTTTAGGTTAAGTTAGGTTGGGTTATGTTAGGTAAGGTTAGCTTAGGTTAGGTTAGTATCTGTGTCTAACGTTTTCAGATTATATTAACATTTCTCATTACTTCCCAAATACGTTCCACCACACAGAAAGAGATTAATAATGTCACTAACGAGGTGGAAATTACGTCATGAAACAAACGTAGTTAATAAAATTTCAGTACAGCAGTACAGTAACTTTATCGATATGTAAACTCCCACAAATTTTTTTAAATACATAATAAAAGCTCACTTGAACTTAAAAATCGGTAAAAAAAAAAAAAAAAAAAAAATCCTGCATTGTACTGTCTTAAATATATATATATTGACTCCTGCATTTTCAATACTCAGCATAGAAATAACCGTAATTAGTAAAATTACAGTACAACCGTACAATAACATTATCAATATGTAAACTGCCACACATTTTTTTTAAATGCACAGCAAAAGGTCACGCGAACTTACATACTGTATAGGTAAAAATATTTTTTCCTGCATTGTAATGTGTTAAATGTATATATACTGACGCTCACATTTTCAATATTCAGCATTGAAACAACCGTAATTAGTAAAATCACAGTACAACAATACAGTAACATCGATATGTAAACTCACACATTTTTTTTTAAATGCATAACAATAGGTCACTTGAACTTACATATCAGTAAAAATATTTTTCCTGCATTGTACTGTGTTAAAAATATATATAAACCGACGCCTGCATTTTCAGTATTCACTATTGTTTGGGGTTTGACCTTCGAAGCCGGCCAACTGCATTTTTATTACTTCATTACGCTGAAAGCAATTATCGCGCATTGAATCATTTCGGCCGTTGTTAGGTTTGACTGATACTGCTTCCAACATTGAATTTGCACTGCTATTTTTCCCCCTTTTTGGATATTGGCTTATCATTTTCCGACTATCATTTGGCTTTATGTTTTTTTTCAGAATGATGTTATTTTAGTAATTCAGCTATGCTGCATGGAATAATAATCGTTGTTATTGTCGTTATTGTTGTTGTTGTTATTATTATTATTATTATTATTATTATTATTATTATTATTATTATTATTATCCTAACCTTAAATTTGGCTTGCCTCTAAGAGTAATATTATTTTAATAGTTCGACTATATAGCATGGCATGCTTATTATTATTATTATTATTATTATTATTATTATTATTATTATTATTATTATTATTATTATTATTATTATTATTATTATTATTATTATTATTATTATTATTATTATTATCCTAACTTTAAATTTGGCTTGTCTCCAAGAGTGATATTATTTTACTAGTTCGACTATCCAGCCTGGTATTATTATTATTATTATTATTATTATTATTATTATTATTATTATTATTATTATTATTATTATTTGTTTATTTATTTATTTTTTATTTATTTTTTTTTTTATTTAACTTGGCTTGCTTCCAAGAGTGATATTATTTCACTAGTTCGACTATACAGCATGGAATGCTTACTATTATTATTATTATCATATAATTATTATTATTATTATTATTATTATTATTAAGCTAATATATACCTTGAGGATTGGTGATTATCGTCTCCAAAGATGTTGGGGGTTAATTCTTCTCCCTTTTCTCGTTATTTCCAAAGTGTATTTCCAAAGTGTATTCATACAGTTAACTGTAATAACTATTATTACTATTGTTATTCACCAAATACAAGTTCAAACTGTGCTAGGAAACGTTAGTTGAATTCTCTCATTTAAAGTTTAATTATATAGTAACATATATACAGTATATATATATATATATATATATATATATATATATATATATATATATATATATATACAGTATATATATATATATATATATATATATATATATATATATATATATATATATATTTATATATATGCATATATATATGTATATGTATATACATATATATATATATATATATATATATATATACATATATATATATATATATATATATATATATATATATATATATATATATATATATATATATATATATATATATATATATATATATCATAACGTTAGATGTGACTTTTAAGTTAATGAAAAGTAGTATTATAAGATTTTTCAATGGTTGAAATGTTACTCTCTCTCTCTCTCTCTCTCTCTCTCTCTCTCTCTCTCTCTCTCTCTCTCTCTCTCTCTCTCTCTCTCTCTCTCTCTCTCTCTCTCTCTCAGGTTTTTCATTTGAAAATTCCAAAAGTTAGATATAAAGATTATAATTTTTTACCTGGAATTCTATCGAGTTACACCATCACCATTATCCAAATATTTTTTTTCACCGTCTATTTGGTTTAATGTTATTGGCAACCCAATGCCTTAAAGTATATAATTTTTATTTTATGATTAAAAAATGGGCATAATATATCCCATTACAATACATTACAAAATAATAAATATTTGTATCATAGTACTTATGAAGTCGTTTAGATTTTCTGTTACTAATTTGTAACCATCCTAGAACTTATGCTATGAAAGGAAGATAGTTACACACAATAAATTATAAAAGAGAAAATACTTTGTGATCTATACCAACTTATAACTTACATTTAGAAAGGAGAACACGTTGTGGTGGCCGATGTGGTAACGTCCCTGGCTGGTGAACGCCAGACTGGGGTCCCAATCCCGCTCAAACTCGTTAGTTCCTTTAGTCGCTGCAACCTCACCATCCTTGTGAGCTAAGGATGGTTGGGGGCTTGGGGAAGCATATAAGTCTATCAACTGAGTCATCAGCAGCCATAGCTTGACCCTCCTTGATCGTAGCTTGGGTTGAGAGGGGGCTTGAGCGTTTGTCATATGCATATATGGTCTGTCTCCAGGGCATTGTCCTGCTTGATAGGTCAATGTCACTATCCCTCGCCCATGCCATTCATGAGAAACCTTTAAACCTTTAAACACGCTTGCTAAAAAAGAAACATTGTGATCTAGTTCCCCTTGATATGCAAGATCAATGTAATTTCCTAATCTCCTATTTGCCACGCCATTAACAAATATGCAAAGGTCATCTCTCGGCCCAACCGCCCTCTTACTACTTGACGGTACTCCAGAGACACCCACGACTTCGTACCCTGATAGACCAGGATGGGGGACTGAAGTGCTGAGGGGGGAATTCGCTTCCGGATCGCATATTTGCCGCTTTGCTTCCGAACAGAGGGTAAAGGATTTTGTCCTTAGAGAGAACAGAAAACCGTTCATGTATTTAGTCTCCAGTTTATTAGATTTGTATAAAGGTGAAAGGAGGATAAACTATATGCTCATGATATGTCAGAATTGGGACCACATTTTGTCAAAATTAGCACCATATTTTGTAGTTAAAATTGGGACCACATTTTGTTGTCAAAATTGGCTCCATATTTTGTAGTAAAAACTGGGACCACATTTTGTTGTCAAAATTGGCTCCATATTTTGTAGTCAAAACTGGGACCACATTTTGTTGTCCAAACTTGTACCATTATTTGTAGTCAAAATTGGGACCACATTTTGTTGTTAAAATTGGCGCCATATTTTGTAGCCAAAATTGGCACCACATTTTATTGTCAAAATGTACACCACTTTTTGTTGTCATCATTGGTACCACTTTTTGTTGTCAAAATTGGCACCACATTTTGTTGTCAAAATTGGCACCACTTTTTATTGTCAAAATTGGCACCACATTTTGTTGTCAAGACCGACACCACGTTTTGTTGTCAAAATTGGTACCACATTTTCCTTTTAAAAGTGGCACCACATTTTGTTGATTGCTCTGAATATTGTCTTTTGTTAATCTTCTCAAATATTTCTTATTTGTATATTTTCTTATTGTGATTTTTTTTTACTGTTTTGGTGAAGACTTGCTTTTCAAGCATCACCATTATCGTCGTCCTTAATATATTTCCCCCCCCAACTACAAGAACTCTATACTACTGCTACTATTGATAGTAATACCACTACTACTGCTGCTTATGTCTTACTGCTGTCACTGCTACCGCTTTTACCACTTCTATGAGTATGTAGGACAGAGAAGAATCGGTTTCCTGGAAGAACCACCACATGTCAGGAAACCCTCACTCGACTCCCAGCTGCAGGATATCTTAATATTACAGACACCGGGAGGAATGCACAAAGTCCTCCTCCTCCTCCTCCTCCTCCTCCTCCTCCTCCTCCTCTTTACAAACGTCCCACCCTCTCTTCGACGATGAATTGTCATTAACTTACTTGATTCCCTCAGTGACTTCATGTAAAATTCTCTTCACATTCAATGATGAAATGCAACATATATTTTTTTTCAGTGGTTACTTTATCATCATATTTAGATATAATAAGCAATTCCTTAATTATATAAATAGTATGATTCATCCCTTAATCATTTAAGTAATAGAGTTAATTCATTAATATCCATCATTGATGAAAACTTTTTTTTGGTCTAAAATTAAGGACAGAGACAGTCCGCTGTATTTACTTGACCCAACCCAAAGAAAATAAGGATAGAAGTGGAAGTAGAAATCCAGTGTAGTATAAAAGCATACGCTTTCAGATGACTAAAATTACTGCCAGATCTTTGGTCAGAGAGCATTTATATCATTTGAAATTAACCCTTTTACCCCCAAAGGATGTACTGGTACGTTTTACAAAACTCATCCCTTTACCCCCATTTACCCCTTTACCGGTACGGTACGTCTTTGCAAAATAAATGCTATAAAAAATTGATAATTTTTTGGAAACATTCAGGCATTTTCCAAGAGAATGAGACCAACCTGACTTCTCTATGACAAAAATTAAGGCTGTTAGAGCAATTTAAAAAAAAATATACTGCAAAATGTGCTGGGGAAAAAATAACCCCTTGCGGGTTCTGGGTTGGAAATTTCCAAAGAGCCGGGGGGTAAAAGGGTTAATTTTGATTTATGTCTTATCTGCATACTCTGTTACGTTGTATGGGTCGAAGGTCAATTAAATCAGGTGTCACCAGACAGGTAAAGGTTTAAAGCTCACATCAAAAGGCTCGAATACCGGTCACTCACTGATTGAAGGTTCGACCCTATTTAAAGCTGAATGAATAATCTCAAAAGGAATGCAATCTTATCACATATGATAGCGATATTCAGGGTTTAACTCATGTATGTTGTATCTCTTCCTTTTGTGAACAACAGAATTATGGTATTTTTTATAAAAACCTATATATCACACAATTTTTTTTTGTGGGTGGGGGGGGGGGGGGCGTAATTCAACGAATTTCTTGTACTCCTTCATGTGTATGCCTCATTTGTATGATTTTTTTTTCTGTTTTGCTGTCAACTTCTCACTATTTTTTTTTTTTTTTTAGTAAAACAGTATTTACGTTGTTTAGAAACTAGCTTCTCTTGGTTGTTTATCTGTTTGTATGTATCTGAGGATAGTAATCTATAATAATAATAATAATAATAATAATAATAATAATAATAATAATAATAATAATAATAATAATTATGAAATGGCATTCTATAAAGACAGGCATCGAACTGATCAAACTGGTTGAAAACTGTGTGAAAACTCGTTCGTTCCCAAGGATGTTATTTATTTAATAGAATCCCTTCCACCTTCTTCGTCTTGTTGTTGTTGAGGTTGTCGTTGTTGTTGTTGTTGTTTTACTTCTTCTTCTTCTTCTTCTTCTTCTTCTTCTTCTACTTCTTAAGAAACCCTCGATATACGGTAGTGTTAGATAATCGATCATTAGACATTTTTTCATTTTGTTTAATCCTTAATTGATCGCAAATCTGGTTCCAGTTCGTCGAGTGACAATGATAACAGATAAGTAACAGTATCGTATTAATCACCTCTGATATACAACCAAGGAAGTAAATGATACTGTAGACTGAAAGAATGAATATAAAATGAGATATCTTTTCGTATAAATACAACAGTGAAAATTACTTGACATATAAATAATATCTTTTAGATTCGAATCCTCTTAAAGGAAAGAAAACGACATATTTGGAGAATAAGTACAGAGGTCAAATAAACATTGATAAGAGACCAATACCAAAGTAAGAGTACTTGTATCTAAATAAACAAATGAAGATGGGTACTCCCCCACCCCAGCTGACTCATCCAAGCGGGGCTTATGACAGGAGACTTCTATGCTGACGAGAGCCAAATCTTTCTTGCCCATTTTAGGCAGCGCTGAAGTTATGTCGTAATTCTTATGGTGGAGAATCAAAAGCCATATTGTTTCCTTATATTGTTATTGGCCACTTTTGTTTCACATTATTATTATTATTATTATTATTATTATTATTATTATTATTATTATTATTATTATTATTATTATTATTATTGTTATTACTGCTATTAAACTTAAAGACATTCTGATAAAACTATTTTTTTATAAGATTTTTCCTAAATAATAGTATGACCACGTATAGACATTAAATTAAATTAAATTAAATAATGAACACTAAATTCAGATCAAACTTTCAATAAATTTATAACGTTTTACTTTCTTATTTTATTTTCGGATATGGTCACTGTATTCCCGTTTATTATGGCGCCCTATATTAGTTAAACATCTGCAATAAAAGGAACTGAATCGAACAAAAACGATTATTTGCATATACTAAAAAATGAAAATGGGAGAA
>NC_090751.1:28365454-28367954 GCF_036898095.1 Palaemon carinicauda | reverse complement strand
GGTGGAATGAAAGAATTAAAACATTTATTCAGAAGAGATTGATCGCCGAAAATCTTGCTTTCTTCTGCTCGCATTTCTGAGATAGTTCCCCTCTCAGAAGATGTTCAGTGCTTTTGATAATTTTACACTGGCTCTCTTGCTTGTGGGTACATTCGGCCACGCTGTTCTTGTCTTGTTTCTCTTCCTCTTGTTTTTTAAGTGTTTATAGTTTATATGTGAAGGATAGAATTTAATGTTGTTATTGTATTTGAAATATTTTATTTTTATTGTTTATTCTTCTATTGTAATTTATTTATTTCCTTGTTTCCTTTCCTCATTGGGCTATTTTTTCCCTGTTGGAGCCCTTGGGCTTATAGCATGTTGCTTTTCCAAGTAGGTTGTAGCTTAGCTTGTAATAATGATAATATCATTCGAATAGGAATGTATTTATTGTCTCGAAAATTATGGAATTCTATTTCAAGGCTCGATATTTCGAAGACTTAGAATAGCCTTCACTCCTTTATGAAATCCATTTTTGGATTTATATCTAATTAATATAATTCCTACTTCTAGATACTATACATTCCGTTTGCAATTCTCCGTAGGTGTCGCTTAAAAATCTGACATTGATTTTATACCAACCGTGTGTCATACGATCGTACATAAATTATTTTGTATATATTATGCTTGTATCTGCGCTCTTCCCTCGCACTAAAAAGAACCAGAATAAACATGTTGGCGTGTCGCCTATGTAACATTGTCATTTTCTCGAACATGTATTTTCCTGTTGCCTTGAGGTTTCGTATATAAAGGAGTGTGTTCTTTAATAAATACTCAGTTGATTGCATCCTGCCTTTGAGTTCACAACCCTCTCTTGGCTCGTCACAATTTTTATCCTTGCTCCTTTAGAATAATGGTATCCTTCATATACCCTCCATTCCTTCCTATGCATAAGCAGAGGATTCTACTCTTCAGAAATTTATGCCTTTCTTCCTTATCTCTTAAGAAGCTCATTTTAACTTTTACTTTTTATCTTTTGAAACGCTATGAATGTGAATCTGGATAACATCGGTCATACATTTCAGTTATAGATAGTAAGTTGGCCAAAGCACCAGCCACCCGTTGAGATGCTACAGCTAGAGAGTTATGGGGTCCTTTAACTGGCCAGACTGTACTACATTGGATCCCTTTCTCTGGTTACGGCTCATTTTCCTTTTGCCTCCACATACACCAAATAGTCTGGCCTATTCTCTTCACATTATGCTCTGTCCTCATACACCAGATAACACTGAGATTGCCAAACTATTTTTCTTCGCGCCAAGGGTTAACTATTATTATTATTATTATTATTATTATTATTATTATTATTATTATTATTATTATTATTATTGTTGTTGTTGTTGTTGTTGTTGTTGGTTTTGTTATTATTTATTATTTATTATTTATTATTATTACTTACCAAGCTACGACCCTAGTTGGAAAAGCAGGATGCTATAAGCCTAGAGGTTCCAACAAAGAAATTAGCCCAGTGAGGAAAGGAAACAAGAAAGTAAGAGAAGTAATTAAAATAGAATATTTTAAGAAGAGTAACAACATTAAAATAAATATTTCATATTTAAACTATAAAAACTTTAACAAAATAAGAGGAAGATAAATAGATAGAATAGTGTACAATTGTTCAGTGGCTACTTTCCTCTTGGTAAGAGTAGAAGAGATTCTTTAGCTATGGTAAGCTGCTCCTCTAGGAGAAGGAAACCTCAAAATCAAATCGTTGTTATCTAATCTTGGGTAGTGCCATAGGATGTGTAGCATGGCCTTTCTCTGTCTTGGGGTAGAGTTCTCTTGCTTGAGGGTACACTCGGACATACTTTTCTATCTTATTTTCTCTTCCTCTTTTTTTTTAAGTTTTTATAGTTTATATATGAAAATATCTATTTTAATATTTTTTTTACTGTTCTTAAAACATTTTACTTTAATTGTTCAATACTTCTTTTGTAGATTATATATTTCCTTTCCTCACCATGCTAGTTTTTCCTGTTGGAGCCCTTGGGCTTATGACCTGCTTTTCCAACTAGGGTTGTTGCTTAGCTAGTAATAGAAATAATATTATGGATGGAAGACATGTTTGTCGTCGGATACCACACCCACATCAATATGGGGGAATTTGAATATTAAACTTCATAGCGGGACGAATATTTTTCGATACATATACATAATCCATCATACAAAACAATATCATCATGGACATTGCGAAGTCTGTTCAGGTTCGTTTTGTTTTTCCTTAATTATTTAATTAGCAGATACTTTGAATGTATTATAGACTGGCATCTTTATACAGATTATAATTTCTTTGACGTCATAGAGAAATATTAACGTAAAGGCTATCCGTTTTGGTACTCTGCTTGTCTCTCTTTCCTGAAACATTAACATTCCTGTCTCAGTCTGAACGCGAACAAAATGTTTGTGAATACAGCCTCCATAAAATGACGTCCTAAATGACTATTTTCCTCACAAAGCAAAT
>NC_090751.1:28362368-28364954 GCF_036898095.1 Palaemon carinicauda | reverse complement strand
TCCTCCTCCTCCTCCTTCTCCTCCCTCCTCCTCCTTCTCCTCCCTCCTCCTCCTTCTCCCTCCTTCTCCTCCCCCCCCCTTCTAGGAGCAGATGTGCAGCGCGTGGGCAGAAAAATACATTCTAGTCTCAATTTGCGCAACGAGGCTCGGTTTCGCCTCTTTTTTTTTATTATCGTCGTTCCGCCCTCTTCTTCACCCACTGTGGAGAGAGAGAGAGAGAGAGAGAGAGAGAGAGAGAGAGAGAGAGAGAGAGAGAGAGAGAGAGAGAGGAGAGAGAGAGAGAGGTAAATTAGGGCATCCAGGAGTGGCATGGGGGCACGAGATTACACAGGACTCCCCAATTCAAACGCAAATGGCCTCGTTAACTGTCTTTTAACGATCTCCAAGTGACTCCTGGTCGGATGGTTTGATTTTTTCTCTTTTCTTCTTTTTTTTGTGGTAGTTATTCTTTCATTTTTTTTTTGTATCGGATCCCTATGTTTTTTTAGTGTTATATAATATCATTAAGTCTGAGTTTATATTTTATTATCGATTGAATTTCTCTTTTCTTGATAGCCAAAGAAGTGCAGTACGGAATTCATGTTTTTTTTTTTTTTTTTTTTTTTTTTTTTTTTTTTTTTTTTTTTTTTTTTTGCCGAAGAAGTGCAGTACATATTCCCTTTATAGTACAGTGCAGCACTGCACAGTACAGAATAACTACGCTATGTTTTTTTTTTTTTTTTTTCTTTTTACTCAACAACTACTATTTCTTAACTTGCGTTAAACCATCCGTTTTCATTCAATTTTTATTGTTTTCCTTAATTAGCATTTTTAAATATATTACCGAATCTTTATTGCTTTATCTCTAAATGCGATATTTGATAGGAAATGTTTACACCTGAGAGAAGAACATTTATTTAAATCAAATGTTTTGTAGCGTTTATTGTCAGTTATTCAATAGAGTCACTTCACTAATAGCATATAAATATTTTATATTAATTTCTTCAATTTCCAAATGTTCATCTTCATTTTGGTTTAATGAAAACTCTGACCGGTTGCGATAAAGAAATTATTGTTCCTAGCATCGCTGTTGTTGTTGTTCTTTGATTTGGTGTTGTTGGTAGTGATATTATAAAATCCTTTTTTGCAGTTCCTCTACAAGTAGTTTTGTTATTATTATTGTTAATGTTATTGGTGTTGTTGTTGTTCCAGTATTACTCTTCTTCCATTCTTTACTTTTATTAAGAATTATTATTATTGTTGTTATTGTTGTTGTTGTTGTTGTAGTAGTATTACTCTTCTTCAATTCTTTACTTTTTTAAGTATTATTATTATTATTATTATTATTATTATTATTATCATTATTATTATTGCTGTTGTTGTTGTTGTTTCGATGTTTTTTTAGTGATCCTTCTTTTCTAGTTCTTCCCTTTTATCAATTATTACTATTATTATTATTATTATTATTATTATTATTATTATTATTATTATTATTGTTGTTGTTGTTATTGTTGTTATTGATTTTTTTATCTTTTTTTAGTCATCCTCTCCTTTAGTTCTTCCCTTTTATCAAGAATGATTATTATTATTATTACTATTATTATTATTATTATTATTGTTGTTGTTGTTATTGATCTTTTTATGTTTTTAGTTATCCTCTCCTCGAGTTCTTCCCTTTTATCAAGAATTATTATTATTATTATTATTATTATTATTATTATTATTATTATTATTATTATTATTATTATTATTATTATTATACGATCCCCACACTTCACCATATACGAGTATTCTGCCCGAGTTCTTCTCATTTCTCTTCCCCTACATTTCTTCTTCTTCCCTTCTTACCCTCTCTCTCCCTCCCAGACGTATTTCAGGGACCCTTAAATCCTATTGTTAATCCAATTACCGTCTATTCCCTTCCACCTGCACATATAATACCAGTCCCAGCTCTCTCTCTCTCTCTCTCTCTCTCTCTCTCTCTCTCTCTCTCTCTCTCTCTCTCTCTCTCTCTCTCTCTCTCTCTCATACATCATTAGTGGAGATGATAGTTTTGTAGATTCAGGCTACAGTCTGCTAGGTCCTGGATTCACCAGATTAGGTAGGCTTATATATAAGTAATTGATCATTATTTAGTATTTTCTCTGGAGACAATATCTTCTATGTTTGTCTATCTATCTATGTATATATCTATATGACTGATTATCTATCTATCTATCTATCTATCTATCTATCTATCTATATATATATATATATATATATATATATATATATATATATATATATATATATATATATATATATATATACTTATATAAACTATAAGTGAAGTAATGAATAATTATTACAAAATATTTTAAGAGCAGTAACAACATTTAAAATACAATAATTGTTTCACCCTAACTAATCATCGGTAATAATCAGGCAATTATATATCTGTTGTAGCCTATAGATGCGAATTTGATTTTGCAAATGTAATATACAAACTATTGAACTTTACCTTAGTATCCAACATTTTCTCCCATTGAGACTCTGTTATAAGACTTACTAAATAAGTGCTTGGAATTGAGAAGCTGGCAGATTAAAAACTAACAAATTTATCATATC